>NW_011336805.1:112413-147345 GCF_000735185.1 Notothenia coriiceps | reverse complement strand
AATGCAAATCATGCTAATGCTAGGATAATAAAATGGCGGCTTCACAAAACGTTTTGGGAGTTTTACGGGGCGTGGTTTGCAATCCGCCCAGCCAATCAGACATAGGAACCTTTTTGTCCCACGAAAGTACCTGCTCTCAGGGACTGAAAAGGGGGTAAAAAGGTTCTCATTAACTAATTTAGTTCCTGGGGCTTTTTGGTGTGAACGCAAATATATCGTAGTTCTGGTGAACTATTGTGGGAAAAGTACTCCGGTGTGAACGCGGCTTTTCAAGACAAAATTCAGCAGTAGCTAATCAAGACAAATGTTTTAAGTGTTCACAAAAACAGGTTATCCAGTATTAAAGTTAATCACATGTTTTTCTTTAAGCATTATAAAGTCTTAATGAATGTTGTGTGTCCCTGTAGCTGGTGGTCATGTTAATCCTGGCAGCTCTCTCCAGGAAAAACAAATTATGCCAAGGTTTCACAAGAGGATCGTCCTCCATCTTCAGGTGAATTTGGGAGGTCTGGACATAAATAGGAATTTAGATTGCAGGTTTTGTCTACTTTTATGTTAAGGTTCGTGTTTATGATCACACAGTCCTGCCAACTTCCTGGACCAGACTCAGCACAAAGGCCTGGTCATGGCTGTTTTTGGGCTGTTGTTCAGCAAGCTGTCAATGCTGGTGATCGCCCCGGACCCGCTGCCTTTCTCCAAAGATACTCCACAGGAGATTAAAGGTGGACATTTTTATGTTTGACTCAAAGCAACTCAGACTGGACTTTGCTCCCTCTTTTTTGTTTGTCCAATATCGGGTAACCCATGGGAGGCAACACATCAGGGAATAACACATCCTCTTCTTATGCCCCTTGATTTTCAGAGTACATGAAGGTAATTGCCATCTTCTACTACCCCATCCTGTATTATCCTCTAATGGTCTGTTGCACTCTGCAGCACAAAGCAGGTTATGTGTTTGGGACGCTTCTCTCCTTCAGTCATTTCGCGGTCCACGTATGGCAGAAGTTCGACTGTCCAAAGACTCCAGAGGTGAGACACCAACAACAACATGTTTATTTTTCAACACTGTAGTTTTATATTGACATTTTCATTAATGGTTTAACTGGACTGGAATGTCTGCCATAGACTAACCCCTTGAATTTAAGGGCCTTCGTTACATTGATTTACAAATTGAAACAAAATCCAATATTGCCAGCAGTGCTGCCCCTTGATTTCCATTACCAATAGGACTTATTACAATCAGAGCTGTTTTAGTTCAAGCTAAACCTCTGATGTTTGCAACTTTACATTGCCTCACGGTTTATAAGATCATTGAACCTCAGTTCACATCGAATTATACACAATTAAACAAACTAAAGCTGTTTTTTAATTGCATTAGCTTATTTTTTTGGGCCACTTGGGGGCAGCAGTCTAAGCTTTAAATGTTATGGTATGTTATGGTATATTACCGTAAATGATGTTATGTTATAGTAAATTTAGCCAACAGTAACCTTTTTACACACCGCACAAGCACAAAGCAATCTACTTAGAACCATATTACAATCCACCTTTGCTCTACTTTTAGCTCTTTTATTTTGGTCTCCCAAATCCCCCAACAAATAAATCTAGACTAAGTTTGTTCTGTTTGCTGATCGGTGTTGTTTGAATGAAAATAGCTACCTCTAACAGCAGAAAACAACTTTAATAAGAGCTTGGAGACTAAAATAAAACATTAAAGTTGCAGTTTGTTAACCAACACTAAAACACAACGAGTCTGGTGATATGTATTTGTGGTGACAGAGCTACAGTCAGAATAACTTTCATGTTTCACTTTACATTTAAAATACTGTTCATATAAAAATATGGATTAGCCTACTGCAGCTTTAATCTTTCTGTACAATAATTTAAAGAAGAGATTACCTTGAACAACCTCTCTTTATTTCCCTCCTCACAGATCTATACATACTATGCTTTGCTTGCAAGTCTTCCCCAGTTGGCCTGCTTCGCATATATCTGTGTCCAGTTCATTTTGCTCTTCGTCAAAGGAACAAAGACTGACGAGGTGAGAAGAAAATCTGACAATACAAAAAAATAGTATTTGTCCTTTATGTAAACATTCAACATTTGTCTGTATATATGTGTATCCTATATGTGAAAATGCCAACATGTAAACTAATCTCAGGCTCATGGTCAAACTGAGGAAAGAACCTGAATTTCAACAATGTAAAACATAACCATGATTACTGTAAGCAGCTTGAGTGGAACAGTGAGGGTTTAAATCAGCATCCTTGAGCAGATTATGACCAGGGTTGTGATACTTTCTCCCTTTCAAACTAAAAATACAACAGAGTTTTTGTTTAACAGTGGCTTTAATCTGTCTGCGGTTTATTTCTAATGATTTTAAAGGGACATTCTTGTGGCCTGGAAAAAATCCGGAAAACACTAAACCGGTCTTCTTTTATAATGTTTACAACAAAGGAATACAGTGTTTTTTATCTTCAAATTGTGATAATTTGATTACAACGTGTTTGTTCACAGGACCTTGACAGCAGCTATTACACCGACTATGTGAAATCCCTTCTAAAAAAAAAGTCCTCAAATGCCAGGTAAATGGAGATAAAGCAGACATCAATAATAATATAAGAATATAACATTTAAAGTACCTTTATTACACATTGAGAATGGTTAACCACGTAACTTGATTTTGGTTGTATAAACAGATGTATTCTTGTAAATACTGAGTTTTTTCTAGCAGAGTTACAACTCAAACCAATATCCAAGTGGTTTTCTCGTAAATGTATGACTTTATTCTCGGGAAATATGTGTTTCTTCCGGGAATCCCTCCCCCCCAGCTCCCTAATTGTTTGACGCACAATGTCCTTAATTCTCCATCGTAAACATAAGGTACATTTTGTCCTGTTGTAGCTCTTCATCTGCGGACAAACCAACACTGGCAGAGAGAATACTGAAGGTGCCAAAGAGTTATATTTATATGCCAGAAAAAGGTGTGTACACCCTTACATGATGAGCTTCTGTTTGTCATATTAGCCATTTTCTAATTAAGTCATACTCTGCTGTAAGTTGACACCATCATTTAAAGTATTTTTCTATAATGATTCTAAAATGTCTGTGACTGAAATAAGCTCAACTGTGACAGAAGTTTTTTTTGTCTTTCAGTTTTTAGATTTCCACTACAACTGGCCGTATCGGCATTTGTTGACCTTGTGGCAATATATCATGTACGTTTTCAATAAACCATCATCATGACCTTGTATTTTAAATATAATAAAGCTTTGCTGGAGCATGAATTAATATTGTGTAAGGGAATGTGTTTATCTTTCAGGTTGCATTGTTGTTGGTGGTCTTGGTGGTCCCCGTCCTCCACATTGTCCGTGCTGGTATTGATGAAAACATTGCCTTTCTGTTACTTGGGTTTGGGATTGTTCTGTCAGACGACAGGATGGAGGTCGTCCAAATTGTAACATTTTATACTTGGTTACTTGAAGGTATGTGGTGCTGCTTTTTCTTTCTGGGAGTGTATTGTTATAAAACTACGCGACTGATTTTTTTTTTTTTTCCACCATACTGTTTTTCAGTGTGCTACCTCTGTGCAATGACCCTCTCTTGTCTGGTCAGTCTTGTCATGCTCATGAGGTCCATGATAGTTCACAGGTACGTGCACTAAAACCTTGGGGTTCATCCATTGCCTATCAACCCGGTCAGAGGCAGGGCCATAGTTTGAGCTGCTTGGTAAATTAACCAAAATTCATATTTTAGAGCAGTCGGTTAATTCACTTGCCACTTGGGGGCAGTTCAACAAACCCACTAATGGTAAAATGTATATTCAATTTATAAAGTTGAAATTGTAAGTCGCTTTGGATAAAAGCGTCAGCTAAATGCAATGTAATGTAATGTAATGTAAAAATTGTGCTTTTATCTGTCAACCCTTTAAACTATAAAATGAGGTTTGTATATTACAAACAAAAACAAAACGCAAAAAAACTACTAAATGATGTTTTGAATAGAAAAATATGGCTTGGTGTAAAATAAGTGCATGTGTTATGTTATAAAGTTAGAGATGTAAAAAAAAAAAAAGGCAGAATATAGACAGCGGTTTCATGGGTATTTAAAATAGCCCTGTATTTGTTTGACCCATACATCGATACATCCATCCATACCCCAAACGCAACGATTGAGATTAGATTCTCATGCCTTCTGGTCTGGATCTAATTTATCACTTGCTTTCCATTTTTCAGGTCAAATCTGAAAGGATTGTATAAGGGAGACGTTTACAGCATTTATAACAGCCAGAAGACCATCCGTCCTTCTAAACCTGGCATTGTCTGCTGGATGGGTTTGACAGGATACCAGGCTGCGATCGTCTGCCTCGGTAAATCTCAAAAACACATGAACATCTTCACTGATTTTCACCTTATTGAAGGAAAATGCTTGATGCCGTGCTTCCTCAAACACTCACTAGAGCACCAAATCTGGATTCATCGATATTTATTCAACATATATGTAATATGATTTAAAAACATGGTTATAAGTTGGATGATTTGCAAAGACCGTCTTTGGTCTTTAATGCTTTGAAAATAAATGTTGGATACTTTTCTTATAATGGCCTGTTTCTGTGTTTCTTTTTTACAGGTATGGTGATTCAGACTGTAGTGTTTTTCATCTGCTTCTTGTTCCTGGTGTTTTTGATCATTATCCCTGTTTTTTACGGTCGTAATATCATTGCTTTCGAAATTGCTGGAAAGTCATGGTGAGGCGGCAACGTTTCATTTAGCGCTATTTCAATGTTATCATTAATGATCAAAACACTTATTACCTTTAACTTCTATATTTTCACTTGTTCTGTCTCAGGCCGGGTTGGGTCACACTGATCCTGGTTACAGTGCTTCAACATGTGACTGCGAAGTTTGCGTTCATCAAAAAAGATGCCGGTACGAGAGACTTGAACAACAGGTATGTGAAGCTTCTTGATGAAGTATGTTGATTAGGCAATTGACAGGTAACTTTTGTATTTTTGGGCTACCACTGTCAATGTTGATTCAATAAAGTGCCACTGAAAGGATCAGATTGATAAAAATAAGTGTCTGAGATTATCATGGCTAGGAGTCCTAGCCATGATAATCTCAGACACACACTAGTTCTAGTGAAAGGCACAGTAATGGTCCTAGCCTAGGACCATTACTGTACCTTTCACTAGAACCAGTCTGATTGTTAGAGTTTCTCGCTGCAAAAGTTGAGCAATGTTCAACTTTTGAAGCTTTGACGGAAGCGTCAGCCAATCGAATCATATGCCAGTACAAGCTCTAGCCAATCAAACCGCTGCTTGTGTGTCCGGGGCGGGAGATTCAGGTGATTGATTGTTGATCTAGCTTCAGACATGCCCGTCGGCAAGCGACAACGCACCTTTACCTGTATAAAGGAAATAAAGGCAACCACCTTTATGATTTCTGAATTTGCTTGGGGGTATTTGCAGAGAGAGTTTGTTCCTCTTGACTTATCTGCTGTTCCTGATCAACATCATGATGGGACTGGTAGCTGCAATTTGGAGAATAGTGATAACAGCTTTGTACAACATCATCCACCTTGGTCGTATTGACATCAGTCTTCTTCACCGAACTGCAGAGTCCTACGACCCAGGTATCATCTTTGATTGTTTTTTTAACAGTTTGAGAGATTTGAAAATGTAAAAGTTTTAAGCCACATTCTGCAAACTTTGATGCATTCCAGCCTACCGATACTACGCCCACTTCCTGAAGGTGGAGGTCAGCCAGTCACACCCGGTGATGAAGGCTTTCTGTGGCCTGCTGCTGGACATGATGGTGGAGGGAGGCAGAGCTGGACAGAAAATAAGAGACGCAGAGGAAGGTAGAGACCTTGAAAAAACACACAAATATATAATACATATCCTCTTCACCAACATTCACCCCCTTTGTTACTTTAAGTCTTCAATAATCTTTTCATACTCAGGCATGTAAGCTATACTCCTGAAAAAGGACAAAGGCCCGCTAAACCTGTGTTCTAGATTTAGATGCAGAATTGCTAGCCAAGATTTTAGATATACACCTAGACAGGGATTAGGGTTAGGTTCAGTGCTTCAACCCATAACATTTTGGGATCAAAGAAGGTTTTATAAAAATAGACATTTGTTTGTCATTCTTCAACCTTCATATCATGTTATCCCAGCAGTCCTGTATAAAATCCTCAAGTACTTATATTCGTTGGCGAATCGAAAGCGTTCGACCGGGTTGAGTAGGACTTTTACTTTCTGACCGTGTCAAGATTTTGGATTAGACCCAAATGTCATATTTTAGATGAAATTACTTTATGCATCGATGTGATTATGTTCCTTTAGGTACCACCAGACAAAGGATGTCTTCTCTGTCCACTCCTTTTCAAAGTGTTGCCATGCTGTTTACAATTTCTTCCTTTCTTTAGTATGGAGAAGGAACATAAAGTGTCATTATATGCTGATGATTTAGTATTGTACATTTCCAACCTTTCAGGTTTAATTCCCGATATTAGGTCTGTTTAAGAAAGTTGAATCTCCCATGGTTTCCCTGGCGCCTAAAACTGTTTATTGAACATGAAAAACAATATGATAAGTTTTGTAAGATTTTCAAAACATACAAATAGCTGTACAGAAACATGCAT
Organism: Notothenia coriiceps; assembly: GCF_000735185.1. Lineage (NCBI taxonomy): Eukaryota > Metazoa > Chordata > Actinopteri > Perciformes > Nototheniidae > Notothenia > Notothenia coriiceps. The sequence continues at coordinate 140,697 of NW_011336805.1, read as the reverse complement.
TATATTCAGTCATAGTCCGGTGTCTCGTTCTGCCCTGACTGCCTGCTCCTCCATGCTTTCAGGGATTCAGGTGAACAGGCCAAACAAGGCTACAAGCCGTCGGAGGATTCAATGTCGCTGGCAACTGGTGTACACACTGGTCAACAATCCATCCCTGCTGGGCTCCAGGAAGCACTTCCAGACACTGCAGACCTCAGAAAGCACCCTGAACGGGACCCCCAACCGCAGCTCCAGTAAAGGCAGTAGGAAAGAGGCCGCTACGCCTGCTGCCGAGCCAGTCCAGTCCACTGAGGCACCAACAAACCAAGATAAAACTGAATGAAATACCTTTATCTGCTTAGTGTGTTCCGCAGTATACTGCAGGCAACATTTTATTTGGAAAGTATGCCGCTCAATAAAGATATATGTCATGAAGGGCCCCAAATAAAATGGTTTGGCGTGTAAATAGAGAAATTCAAACTAACAAGGTCACCAATTCCCAAAAACATTGAAAATAATATGAATGACAAAAAGACTAGACTGTATTGTGATCTGCTTGTACAGTACTGTTGAGGACTTTAAGTAATGAATTATTGACATGCACAATGTTCAGGGCTGTAACTGAGTACACTTTGGCTCAGGTTATGTCGTCATGTACTGGTTCTAAAAGTGTACTCAGTGCATACTTAATATTCATTCCGCTTATAAATCCCCATGTACAGTAAAATTACCCCTTGAGGGAAATAAAAAGGATTTATGATTCTGATTCTGAATGCTACACCCTCACCCTTTAAAGCAAAGTAAATAAAGTAATTTACTAAGTAATAAACTGCAAAAATGTCATTTGAGAACGATACAATTCTAATTGAACCTTTGCGTCATATGCTACTTAATGACTCTTCAATGTAATATCTTATTATTATCTGTTAGAAGTTTGTCTGCAAAACAATTTCAACTACATTATATCCCATCATTATAATGGGATGAGAAATTACAGGTTTTGAGGTTAAACACATTGCATTTTTCAAAGACTGATTATACTTTTCTGTTGCATTTACTGCATTCTATTTTAATGCATACTGTATATGCAAATGGCCTTTAAACTCCTTGGGCTGTGCCATAAAGCACAGTGTTTTTGTTGAATGTGTGACTTCATATTTATTCCATTTTAAAGTAAAAATGTTGTGTACATTCATCGACATGTATTGCTTTATTATTGAATCGTTTGAAGGTTGTTTTTTTGGCGTCAGTAATCAGTGTAATAAATGGTATATTTACTAGTGGTTTAGCGTTTACCCAGCCCTCTTGTTGTCATCCTGCTATTTTTCAATTAATTAGTTTATTACTTGACCTATTTACAATGTACTATCAAATCCAAAAAGACAAATGTATTGAATGAACTTCATTCAAAGCATATATCATATACAATGATTATTTAAAATCTAAAGGTTCTGAGGGGAAAAGAGAGACTGAGAATTGAGCAATCATTCAGTATTCCTTTCTCAAAACTTTATTGAGGCACAGTTAGTGGAGAGTAAGCGAGGATATTTCAACACTTTGGTAAATCCTACTACTACCTTTGTTACAGGGGTATAAAACCAATAAAGACAAATACAGGCCCAAAGTTACTCTTTAAGTCAAGAATATTTACCCAAGACGCAGCATACAGGACAACAGACAGCATGCAGGCCTCCTAACATAATACTCTTGGAAATACGACAGGATGGACACATGACCCAGGTACAATAAGGCAATAACTTCACAGAGGCGCTCATAAGTGCCCGTACTGTTACACACTGCAGTACATTTGGTGGAAAATACTGAGCTGTCCACATTTACCAGCAACATAGAGAGCTTTTTTCAAACACCAAGTTTTATTCAACATGAAAACCGTTTTTTCTTCATAGAAATTGCTCACAGTACAACTGAAAAGCTCATAGCTCTGGGAGACATTGTGTTTCACTTTGAAATAACACAGTTTTTCTAAACGTTTAAACTCTCATGAGATGACTAAAGCTGGTGAAGGGAGTTATTTTTGGCATTATTGGACAAATAATTCATAACAATCTTTTAGCACGCTTAAATCCATGTTGTACCTCAACAAAAACATATAATTGTTGATAGTTTAATATGATGCTAACCATTACCGTTAATGGCTGTATCGAAGGAGTAGATCACAGAAGGCTAAACTATAAGTACATTTTCTCCAGATCTCTGAAACTCTTCTCCTATATCGTCACTCTCTTTGTGATCAGTTTGTGTTTCATTTTGGTTTGTTTTGCAGTGCAGGCAATTGTTGCCAATGCTGGCATAGCAACTTTTGCCCTTCTTTCTGGCCTTTACCGAAGCTATGTGAACGGATAGCTACTTGAAATGACCTTTGATTTGCCCAAGTCTTTTGTCATGGGCTAGATGAGACAATGAGCTTTCCTTGTTGGCCTGTCTGAGTTACATTATGCTGAAAGCTTATGATAGAATATTTATCCAATGAAGCCAAAATAAATCATCTCCAAACTACTGCACAGAGTATTGGTATATTTTAGTTACAGTTAGCACATTTACTACTGCCTAAATCTAGTCAAATTTCAGTTTGCAATGCGTTATATTTGTGACACAAGCTTTGTTACATTTTTACACTCTGAAGAAAGTCCTCATCCTGGTGCCATATTGGCAGCAATCAGAGGTTTTTCGTGTACAATGATACATTTGTAAGATTGTTTTCAGGCCAAAGAAAAACTTTTCAGGGTTTTTGTCTGAAAAGAACATTTTGGAAATTCATTTAAAACAAATAAACAATAAAGCCTTTATGTTCACTGATACACATGTGTATTATTACATGACTGTTTAAAACTCTATTCTGATTTACAGTATGTTATTTCTTAATTGCAGGCCGCTGCTATAAATAACATAGTCATGGACGCAGTTCTGATCTCACAACACAGCAACTAGACTATTTCTTTAAGCAAATCAATAAACATTTTAAACTCTATGAAATCATTTTTAATAAAAAAATTGCGTAAAGACAGTGGTTTCTTAAGTGTGGAGCAATGTATTCAGCAGTATAATGTACAGAGAGAAGGTAATTATTGCAAAAATGAATAAATAATGTGTTATTCGATACTTAGAGCTTGGAGGTTATATTTTCCAGTTGTTCTATTATCAAGTGGAAATCCAAACAGATTATACAGATATTTGGTATAGGTGGACTAAAAGATAGTTGTGCTAAAAGATTCAGGTTTTCTTACTATTGTAATTCCTTAAAGGTCCCATGTCATGCTTTTCCGGTTATTACCATATTATTAACCGTCCCCTTGTGTGTTATGAAGGTTTTTATACATGTAAACGGTCTGCAAAGTCACAAACCCTCAAAGTACACCCTGTAGCGAGTCCAATCCGTGGAGCGGGTGCTAGTGGAGCCCCCTCCCCCNGTAAATCGCCAGAACGCCGACACCTCCTCATCTCCACCGCTCCCATGTTTTATTTTGTGTTGCCATAAGTTAGTCTCTCTGCGTTTCTGCGCTGGGCTATTAGCCCAGCGCAGAAACGCAGAGAGACTAACTTATGGCAACACAAAATAAAACATGGGAGCGGTGGAGATGAGGAGGTGTCGGCGTTCTGGCGATTTACTCGGAAGGCTTCAGTAGAAGCTGCTGGGAGTCCCAGCAGCCTCTACTGAAGCCTTCCGAGTAAATCGCCAGAGAAATCGCCAGTCCCTAACTCCAGGGACTTCCGGCCGGGGATTTTGGGCGGCAGCGCCGTGAAGTTGTTAGCGTCCTGCCAGTAAACCCAAAGCAGAAGAAGAAGAAGTGACGTCAGCGTCTTCATTTGCCTAATCCACCCCCAGGGATTTATTCCGGTGTGAACGCGTCCCGTACATAGTTCATCAGAACTAAAGAGTTCGCGGTGTGAACGCGCCTAAAGTCAAAAGCTGATTGGCCAAAGTCTTGGAAAAAATTCCAATTCTCAATATCACCTCTCTAAGTCATACTTTACTCTTCCTCCTTTAGGTAAATATTGTGAACTTATTTGTGTTTCTTTTTAATTGGTGCTATATATAGCTTTTGCCTGCTAAAGTATCTCATTAAATTCAATTCACGAAATAACAAAGCAAAGCAGCTTTGAAAATGCAATTGGAAGTTGTAATAAAGCGACCAATCAGACATGAGAACGTGCATCAGAAACTCATTCTTCAAAGAGGATACTTCAGACTATGATGCCTTGTTATTTCTGCTGCAGTGACCCAGTATTCCACATTATTTTCTGAACAGGGAAATCGGTCAATGTCCGTTCTACAGTATGAGAAATGTTCTGACCAAGGTAAAGTGGCCCTGACTTCTAAATGACTAAGAACAAAATATGGCAAACATCATTAAATGAAATGTCTGCCTAAATCAAAGGAAGCAGGATGCAAAAACTTTAGAACAAAACCTAAACCCTTTGTTTTCTAGAGTTGTTTTATGGTTTGCTCATTTAATGTTTGTGCAAACAGAGCAGAGCCAGCCACTTTGTAAGCTGTCTGAGGCTAATGTGTTGCTATACAACGTTCTGATTCACTGTGAAATACATTATGGCCAAATGATGGGGCATTTTCCTTTTCCAATTTTGATATCTCTGTTTTAATTTCATACTTCAATAGTTTATTTATTTGACATCACTTGGCTATAAAGGGTCACAACACTAAACGGTTGGGAACCAGCACTCTAATACACCAACACTAAGCAGATGTGCAATATACTTACAGATATCGACAGCATGCATATGTGGAAGAGCCTGCCTTCCGCTGTGGGGTCACATGGCAATATAACTCTGATAAAAAAACGCAAAACACTTTGAAATTAAGTAAAAGCTGAGTTATTTGCAGATATGGCACAACATGCAAATACTTAAAACAAGAGACACTTATAATTTCAATTGCTCCAAATTTTGCTTCTGCCAAAATAGTGCCACAGTTTTATGATTTTCCCATTTGATAAATGTAATTGCGACTGATGGGTATATGTACTGTACATATAATCTATATCTTTAAATGTATATGATTGCATCTCTGAAAATGTTCCAATTAAAAGAAATTTCACTTTTTTCTGCACAAAATCACCAAACAACCCTTTGACACCATCAGTTCTGCTCTTTTTTATCTTCAGGTTTTATACTCACTCTTTGGGGGGTTTGGTTGGCTCTGCGTTGTTTGAGTACCAGTCTGAATAATCATAATAAGAATATTCAAAAGGCTCAAATTCCACCTTGCTGGTATTCATGGCCGCTGTTCAGTCGAGTCAAACAGGATGCAGTGGGATGATTAAAGATCCAGAGGATCCAGGAACCCTCGCTCAGCGACCTGCTGGTGCTGAAACGTGTCGGGACAGTTTGGACAAAACACCCAGAAACATTCCAGGTCAACAGAGAGCTCAACAGCAGATTAACAGCTGCACAGGGGGGAGTGTGAGGGGAGAGAGAGGCTCAACAATACAGCCTGTAATAGAAATTCAGAAATCAATTTAAAAGGTGCTTTTTTTAAGTGATTTTGTTTTTCTTTGATGCGGAAGTTAATCTTTATAATCCTGGCTTTATAATTCAAATTCAAAATATTTGATTTTGATGCCACTTTGTACTACTACTGAGGGAACACAAATAAATAAAGACTTAAAGTCTTATTTAAGTGTTGATTATATTTCACATCATTTATCCAAATCTGTAAAGTAAGTAAACGTATTAAATACATGTAGTGGAGTAAAAGTACACCATTTACCTCTGGATTGTAGTGGAGTAGAAGTACAAAGTAACAGAAACTGTAAATACTCAAGGAAAGTATCTCAAAATTGTACTTAAGTTAATCTACTTAGTTACTTAGTTATTATCTCAGTTATTGTGATGGCACTTTTCTTAAGTTTTACAAACCAAAAATGTAATGTATTAATAGATACAAAATCAGTCAGCAGATTATATATACTAATTGCAGCCTTATTTAAATATATTTAATCTAAGAACGTTTTGGTTTATGCCTAAATGTCATGAATATTGATCTCTCTTTTTGTGCCTATGAACATTTTCCTGTTTTTGCTGATGAATTCAAACACCAAACTATCCAAACAAAAGTTAAAAACTAATTTCATTAATTTCCTCAATCACAAGAATGATGTTTGATACATTTGAATGTTATATGTGTGTTGTTTTCATGTTGAAGCACTCTTGGTAAGATTAGGCAATGCAACGTGGTTTTAACCTGTTTGCCTCGCTCCGCCTGTTACTAGAGAGACTAATCTTATAATAAGATGAAAATCTCTGATTTAAACAGGGGCAACCTTTGTGTGAAGAGAGCTTAGGAAAGGCCAAAATGAGAATGTGGATGGTTTGACACGTGAGGTAAGACTTCAGATTAGAATCACTCCAAACTAATGTTTTACTTGTGATATAAAGAAAGAAATGTATTAAAGGTGCCAGCAGCAGATTGACTGATCACCTGAAGACGTACACAGACCTTTAATCTTTGAAAACTGGAGCATAAAGATGGATTCAGTGATTCCAGGACATTTTGTTCTTCACTTGCATCATGAAGATTATTTTAAGGTACATTTCCGGCCATTTGAGAGCTGAAAGGGTCTTAATCTGGATGTGTGAGCTCACTCATATGAAAAAGGCCTCAGAGGGCCAGCTGATCTGATCCCAGGATTTTCTGACTGAGGGCCTTGCACGTGAGGCTAAAACACTCAACTGCTGCTGCTACATAAAAACCAATGAAACGCAGACACATGTGCTGGAGGCTCTTAAAGGTATACCAAGAAGTTGCTCTTAAAAAACCAAGCAAAGCTCTTTCCCAGAGCCGTCTGTTGAGATTTCACTTGAACTACTCACTTACAAAGTAAAACAAATATTTGTATGCATGTAGCTCTGCTCCTTTGATGTCTTCAATGTGTTTGAATCAGAGGGTAAAGTAATACTGAGTGACATCTCTTATCAGACTGACATTTTATTGAACACCAACACTCGCTTCAACTATAACCGTCTGCTTTCACAACTCGTTTCAAAGTGGGGAACCATATTTCCATTACATTGTTATAATGTCACTATGCAGATGTAAAAACCAAAAATATAGCCTCAACTTTAACTCAGTAGATCAAGAGAAAGACAGGAGACATGTCTGTCCTTTTCTAAGTGATGCCTTTTGTTTTTTTGATTTGCTGCTGTCTACTTTTTTGCCATTTGCTTCTAAGCACAATCTTTTTAGCCATACTAGTCTCTACCTCTTTGGTTCAGATGGATTGCCTTGAAGTTTTGTAGAAACATGGTTCCCAGAGGAGAAATCCCAATGACTTTGGTAATACCCTGACTTTTTCTCTAGCTCCAAAATTCTGATTAGCAAATGTTAGTATACTAAAATAAGAGGGAGAACTTGATCAACATCAAACCTGTAAACATCTGCATGTCAACATTGTCATTGCAGGCCGACGTAAGCCTTCACCTCAAAGTACCAGGTAGGCTTTTTAGCGTACTGTAAGTTCTGCTCTACAAACCAGTTTTGGGCCATTAGGAGTCGATGTAAGTCCGTAGGCATCTTGGTATTCTTGGCTCTAGAAGTAACATGCGAGGATAGAGCAAAGTACAACTTAATGCCTATTTCTAAGGGGAACAAATCATTTTAAACTTTCATGAACTGAAAACACACTTTGAAAGGGTTAAAGGTCATACACACGGACACCTAAACCAGTCAACACTGAGGTAGTAACATGTCAATCACAACATTGCCCCGCCCTTTAAATGGGACCAGGATTTGACAAAGTGGAGAAAATGCTGAAATAATAAAGAAAGATTGAAGCCAACAATAGAGACCATAAACCCAATGAGAAAAATGTTTACTAAGGTAATAAAAAATCCCAGGGTCAGTTTCATCCCACAGGCCATAAGACTGTTAAACACCTGAACTTTTGAAACAACATCCACAACATTCATCTGGCTGCAATTTCGAAATTATTTATCTAATTTATCATATTCAATCACTTGTATATAGACTCTTATTGCACTATTCCACAATTTCACAATTTTACAATTTTTCTTTTTGTATTTACTTGCACTATTTGTTCTGTTTTTCTGTTTTATTGTGTTGCACTGTTGGAGGAGCCTGTGACCTAAGATTTTCATCGTCATAACTACACTGTAGCTATGTACGTACGTCCATATTGGCTTCACTTTTCAGATTGCTGCCTGATAATTTGACCTGTGAGGACATGGTCGAATATTATAAACGCTGTCTTGCTTGTCAGACCAGCAATTTTAAATTTCCTAAATTGTTCATGAATTTTCAAATGAAAGCTNCCCAACTCTGTGTGTGTGTGTGTGTGTGTGTGTGTGTGTGTGTGTGTGCATGTTTGTGTGTTTGTTAAAACTAGACAGAAGAGGGCACTATTTTACTACATTACAGTGTGTCCAGTTCTCAGTAAATTCAATTTTGATCCATGCATTACAGCTGACACATAATTCATGATTTTCTTTCTTTAAACATGTCTATCTCTATTTCATACAATGAACCTTTACCCCTTTTATTAATTATGAACCCTTATAACTGAACGTCTGATGGCTATATGATCTCTTGTGAAACTCTTAAAAAACAGTAAAAACACATTTTCCAGCATTTTGTCTTTATCAAGGCATGACAACATGAATATTACACATTAATAACAACAGGATACAGTCCATCTATCACCAAACAAATAAAGATCTGCACCTCTGACACAAAGTCTAAATATTATACAAATAGATAGCAAGCATGATGATAAGAACTGAATTCAATTTCCTTTTCAGAATGACCTGATGTGAAAACAACAAACAAATAATAAAGTGGCCTTATAAAATAACAGCACGCAGAACCTCTGATATATATACAGGAATACAAAGCAAATAACTGTGAAATAACATCCCTCCACAAATGGAGATCATTAGTGAGTGCATGGGTTTTGGGGTGATGGTTTTAGTTTTTGAACATGTCACACAACAGTTTCTCCATGGGAGTGTTTCCGATGGTCCTGTGGAAGAACAGCAGCTCTATCCGCTCCGAGTTCACAAAACGCAGAGAGGGAAGAAGAAGAAGCAGCTTTCCAAACCTTTAATAAACACAAGGAAGAAACATATTATCAACAGCATACAAACAATTAGTTGCTCATCATTAAACCAACTCAGAAAACAAGTATTGATAAGAAAATTGCAAGTCAACATACAACTTTGTGAGTGCTTAGTGCTGATTATTAAAATGTAACAACATTTGACAACCTGTCCAAAAATAGCTTGGACTGTTACAACCTCTTAGGCCCCACGGACCCGGTTCCGGGGCCGAAATCGCGTCATTTGCAGGAAACAACGTCTAAGGAACCTTAATATTTTATAAACTATAAATATTTTATATCCATATAACGGAAAAAATCTCATTTAACTGATCTTTTTCTTTTAAAAAAAAACACACACAATGCTAACAGTGAGCCTCTGAATTAGCACCGAGCGAAAAATGCTAACCTATTACTGCACCGAAAATCACTCCTAGCTCCCTTATTACTTACCCTAGCTGCAGATCCAACACATCGCTTATGATCGTAAAGACACAGAATCTAACGGTGCTCACCTCAACACTGAAAGATACAAACTCGCGACGTTATCAACAAAAACGCACATCAAAACAAGTGGCGCTAGGTAGCCCACAACGCTAACATGGCTTACCTTCGTCTTTGTCTGGTCTAAACTGGTCTTCAATGGCATTAAAACGATAACAACGATGATGTAGTTAATCCATAGGTTAATATCCAATGTGACTGTGTTCCCTTTGAAATGTTCTGATAATCTATAAGCAATAAAACTGCAATTCCGTTTTAAAATAGTAGAGCAGGCCATTCTTACGCTCTGTAGCTNTAATTATTGTTAAAAACATGACAGTATAACCATAAAATATGGACAAAAAGTAGATAAGAGAATAAAAAAACTAATTGATATTACTAAGTATATTTCCACAACGAAATGGAGTGACTCGACTCCAACTAGTCTCGGGCGAGGTCAGAAAGTCCTCTCTCGAGATATTTCGAGGGGGGGGGGGGTGCCGGCGAAATGTATCATGTTAAGGTTACAATTATTTTCGTGTGCTTAGGACATAGCAAAAACCCCTCAAACTAAATAAAATTTTACTTTGTGCTTATGTTTAAATTTGGATATTAACGTGTGATTTTGGTAATAATTTTTTTGTTTGTTAAGGTGTAATTTGCGAAGAATAGGTTTCGCTTGAATGTATGAGTTATGACACACGTTAGGGGTGTCTTCCGTTAAACCCCACTTCACAGGAAAGGGGTCTCTGTGTTGCTGTACGACTGACGTCACCCAAACTTGGACACTGGGGACTAGGCTTGTGGTTGCGAGATAGTGACGTCGGTGGTGCGGAGACCAAAACCGACCCCGCAAGTTGAACTAAACCCCCCCCCACACGGTATACCCAACGACATACGTTATATCCGCATCAAGACAATCCATATTCTATTATTCTACATGAAAGCAACTAACTTTTAGCCCGTTTAACAACAACAATACTTAATCTTTTAGAAAAATTAAGATTGAAAAAAAAAAAAAAGAAGGTGTAAAGCCGCGGGGGCTACCCAACTAACGCGGGAATACGTAAGCGGATATGACGGATGACGGTTCCCGGCCGGTTAACGTACATTACATCCGTCCCTCGAGGATCGGAAATAAACCACACAGGTCCCGGAGTAAATACTACGGCACGCATCCTAAGTCACCCTTCCAACGAATGCATCAATCCTTTAGGTTTTTTATACATGTCTTTACAAGGCTGTAAAAGGATAAGTGATTATGTAACGTGCATGGCCGCTCCTTTCACGCATGCCGTGAAGGATGCGGCCAAAGTGAAATATTTAGTGTTAGCTGAGCTTTACGCCACGTCGAAAACGCCCGAAGTGCATTGCGGGTATAAACGGATATTTATCAGTTTCTTTGCCGGGTAAGTAAGTAAGTAAAACTTGACTGAAATTACTTCTTCTAGCGTCTATTTACTGCTGATTACTTGTCGATTTTTTTCTGTACGAGTGTGGCACAGTCTAAGAAACCAAATAAAACCCTCATCCAGCTCTATTAGTATAACAAACCACCTAACGTCAAACTTGCTCCTCATCGTCGGTACCTCCAGCCTAGACAGTGGTTTTATTTATTTATCACAGGCTTTTTCCAATTACTGTTTTTTTTATGTGTATCCGGATTGGAAGGAGTCCGTCACACAAACATGCCTCCTTGTCCTAGTGGGGGGAACTACCCCGTGACATCTTTACTAGCCTCTTAGGGACGCCTCACCTCAGATACTGCTGACCTAAGACTTAATAAACAAACATAAACCACCAAACACAGGGTCGACAGCTAGTCGACACGCGTCGCAGAGGTGGGTCGTTCAGATTATAGGTTTGTCAATTTCCTTTGATTGTTTGATTACACAACACAATATAATCGACATGGTTAAATGGTTATACCACAAGAATCAAAGGTATGGAGGACACCAAAATGCTCGTTGAATAGTCAGAACCGTTTGTAGCTAAATTTGCACGATCATATATTTTTGTATAAATGTTGGATATCTTTACGTTTACAATCCTCAAAACGCACCTCCTGGCGTGCGTTCAATCATAAACATATTTAGGTTGTAACGCATCTTTGACCGATTGCGGTAAACAACTCGATAATAGGGAAATATTACTCCGGGGACCAGTGTCACAACACGCGTGGTACACTGCAGTGGTGTGTCGCTGCCGTGCGTTAAAGGTGGACGTCGACAGCCGGACAAAGAGTTAGAGCCCTATGACAGAAGCGGCCATCAGCGCATGAAGGTTTCAGTGAAGAGTCTTTGTCCTTCGTTCCATACGAAGTTGCGTGCCGAAGCCTTTGCTTCTTCTTAACTTGTCCGATTGTTCACTACGGTGAGAGAGTTGGCCAAAGTGTATTTGCACATGGCTTTTATTTTATGGAGTGCTACAGGATAGATTAATAACTATGAACGAAATGAAAGTGCCTTGTGGTAAAACCACTTATTGTTGTTTACATTCGTGTCATTGTATAAATGGTTGTGTACAAGATGCGGTGCATGGGTATGAATGTAAAATTTGACACACGACGCGAGCCAAGTCGGTAAGGGCAGTTGCAAAAAAAAATAACCAGGCACGCGTTTCGTAAGCACCCCTAAAATTCCGGCGTTTCCAGATGGCTACACGTCAGAGCTCTAAAGGGGGTCGGGTCCTGCGCCGGAGACAACACGACAGTTTGAAAGGGGAGTGATTTGTAAAATATCCATAAATAAAAAGAAAATCTGCTTACAGTTCTGTTTCATATGGGTGTTGAGAGATGTATCCATAGATCTCCTAATGTTGCTCTCAAAGTGCACCAGATTGATGCTTTTAACTTCAATATTAAAAAATAATAATCTTCCCGGGGGAGCATGCCCTAGAGGAGGCTAGGTCCACCCCCCACTTAAATCATGTTCAAATGGATATGAAACTAAATACAGTTGCACACATCTTGTGTCCATATATTTCTGTTTTGGTGGTCATGCCACAACCGTGCACGTGCATGCATGCGCGAGTCACAGTGAGTGTCTGCATGTGGGGGGGGGCAAATTGTTCAGGGCCGGCCCTGTGCAATTTCATTTCATTCAGCTGACGTTTTTACCCAAAGTGACTTACAATAAGTGCAATAAACCATGATGATCCAAACTGTGTACAACAAAAAAAGTGTACAAATAAGCCAAGCCATTGTCAGTGCTTGTGCAATAGTTTCTAATGGGCTGAACTCCTAAGTGATTTTTTTTTTGGGACAAGGTACAAGCAAAACAGCTGGGTTTTCAGTTTAAAACAGACGATCTGTAGACATCCTACACATTTGTGGCAGAGATAGCTAACATGGACACAATGTGCAATAGAAAATGAGTTACAAAACCATTGTATTCTTATTAAATAGCCACATGTACAGTACATTGATATCCTTCAATATCAAGCTTCTTTGACCAATGACTCCCACACAATACTTTAAACAGATAAAACATTCTACTCCTTCTTTCACAATTCCTCCATATCACCCGTCTCTCTGGCTCCCTGGACTGGGCGTAAGATCTGCCTCTGATAAAAATAGAAAATCTGAGAGCGACAGGAAAGTCCAATCTGACACGCTGTCAACATGATTCCAGTACTCCCGACTCAGAGACAACCCTCTTTGGAGTTTGTCAGACAAAACAGCAAAAAGCGAGGATCAGAACTCACTGCTGCTACAGGTGCATGTCTACCCACAAAGATAAAAGCAGCAGCATCATTACCATTTAATACCAGAGTTATACAAAATAACTGGAGACCAAAACAGCGCTGAAAGAAATAGTAAATATTGCCATTGTACTCCTCAGATGGCTAAATAACTGCTGAAGTGTCTGTTAGATATGTAAGGAGATGATACAAACACGCTGTTCTGCTTCTCCCAAGTGGCCTACAAATGAAATAGCTTGTGCTGTTTCATTTGATTTCTTACTGTTCATTTAGTAATGTAGGTCACTGCTGCTGTGCATACGAGTGTGTACCCACGTCTCCTTAAGTGTATTCTTTGGCACCATAAGTGTGCTTACTCAGACTCTTAACACAACGCTCTATTCTTCCAGCTCTCCTTATGATTTCCATGACTCGGCATAGGGCCTCTCTTTACCTATAAAGCTGCATTCATCTCCCACAAGAACGCTCCGGGTTAAAGGGTAAAGACGAGAGGTCGCAGAGCGGGACATAGTTTATGCCGTTTTCACACGTTTTGTTGTTCATTACAATGCTGCCACTTTTCTGTGTTCCGGGTCAGAGTGAGCAAAGACATTAACCTCTCCAGTTGTGTTGTTCGGCTCTCATGTTTAAAATTGCCGTTTGTGATTTTCTACTCCCAGGTACGGAAACAGGTCAACGAGGTCGTTGTCACATTATGTTCACTGAAAGAGTTGGCACTGTTGTTGAATAAAAAATAACACTTCCGTGCAGAAAATGTGGCAGATTCTGTTTCACATTTTGTGAAGTGCCGTCTAGTGGATTTCTACCCACAGATGAGTTTTCACAATTGTATCTGTAGTGGAACATTAACTGATCCATGAGAACATGTGAATGAGGTATTACTGAATCACACTGTTTGGAACAATACATCTCTTTTTTGAAAATCATGTGACATTTTTGAAGTTGTATGTGCCATAATAGCCCCATATATTTGTGATAAGGTGTGTTTTTGCAGGAGGCAGATAGGGTTTAAACCAACACCTATTTTGTATCTCCTGAGTAGATGGATCCAAGTGAGGATTAACAACCTACAAGACCATGCTGAGAGACTTCCTGAGTTTCCCACAGAGGCACAGAATGGACAACAGAGCCAGCATGTACAACTGTGAAGATGCTGTGCCATTGTCTAACACTCTTTCTTTTTCTCTCGCTCTTGCTTTTTGTTTCTTCTCATAATTGTATCTGCCTCTCCTTCTTTTCCCCTCCATTTCCCTCTACTTCTCTCTCTCTGCCTCTATCTGCTCGTCCCAGGAGACAGACAGAGGCTTAGCGGGAGGAAGCAAACACTCCTCCTCACCTGCCAAAAGTCTAATGTTAATTTAGCCACCCGCCAATCAAAACCATAGGATACAGCATGAGAGTGTGCGTGAGTCTGGGTGGACAGATTATTTCAAGCTGGACAATAAACCTCTAAAGTCCATAAAACCAAATGTGATACAATGAGACTGACAAGGCCCTACTATGTCTGGTGTAGAACAAAATACAAAAGAAACTCTGCAGGATTCCCTCCAGTAGACTACAGTGGCAAATTAAAGTGGAAGTATCATGAAAAAGACAATTTAATTCAACAAGCACTTCAGATTTGGCTTCCCTTAATAATTTAGATGCAGGCTTATTAGAATATACCACCATCTGAGTATCTCCATTAGGCTTGAGACTACTCAAACCATATTTTTCTAGTTAGCCAATCAGATCCGACTGGGCTTTTTGGGGTTTCACAGAGAGGTTGATTAAAGGTATGTTCAGGAAGACAGTATCCGAAAAGCACAAACATTTAAGCATGTAAACTGTTCTAGAAGATTTCCAAAATACACAAACATGAACCTGAGAATGAGTATAACAAGCGTGTCCCTTTTAAATGTAAGATTCATTGAACCTACAAGTAGGTTTTTAGATACATACCAAATATATATATACAGTTATACTATATATGTTTTCTGTAAGTCCTCTCAACAGTCATGAAAACTCTACGATCTTTCCACAATGTCTCATCCATATATGAAACAAACAAGTAGCGTTGTTTAAAGTGGACCTATCATGCTATATTTGAATAATATATTGTAGGGCCATACCTATATAACACATCTGTGAATTTTTTTTCAAAATCCAAAACAGATCATGCATTTTAGCCATGCCTCATTTCGCCCTATTTGCTCTATTCCAGGCCTGTCTTCACAAGGGCTGATTCTGTGGCAAATGACCTGCAGCTGACCACACCCCCCTGCAAAGGAGGGAGGCGAGGCACGAGCGTCATGTTACCATGCTGTTACCATGCTGTTACCATGCTGTTACCATGTCACGGCAACCTCTCATTCCCCTGATAGGTGGAGAGTTGCCCATATAGGCAGAGAAACCCGTTTGTCAGAACAATTTCAAATCTGTATCAGTCTGTATCAGATCCGTTACAGCCCCGTCTTTAGAGATTTGGGTATGGAGGAAAAGAGAGAGGGTTGTGTTTTCAAGACGTAGAAAAGTGCATTTTGAATGATAAGTCCCCTTTAAAGTATGTACTTTAAACAGCGCTTGCTTTATTACATCTCTCAATCCGTTCATCTGTCTTGCATGACTTGCTGATATAGCCATATGGTAAATTCTTACCTGAGCCCACCCGTCTCTCTGACTCATTGTCATTCCTTCTGTCTCTCTCTATACTCACCCCCACACGGACGGATGGACGGACACGCTCGGACACGCTCACACACACACACACACACACACACACACACANCGGGATGGGAAAACAGAGAAGGGGTCGACCTGCACGGACCCCCTTTGTGAAGGATCCCTCCAGCGGAGCGCCGGCCGTAGGGATTTTGATCCACGGCTTGTTGGAGTTTTGACTGAAGAAGGAAAAGCTGGCGCTTCCTCCTCGCCGTAAGTTGAGGGCTCAGGGGGACAAAGGGGTAGACCTAGAACCAGATGGAGGGATTATATCTCTTCGCTGGCCTGGGAGCGCCTTGGGACTCCCCCACGTCAGAGCTGGTTGAGTGTGGCCAGGGAAAAGAAAGTTTGGGGCTCTCTGCTGGAACTGCTACCTCCGAGACCCGACCACGGATAAGCGGGAGAAGATGGATGGATGGAAGGTACTAGTCGAGGGTCGGACTGGTTCAATGTGTATTACAAAACGTATTGAAATGAATTTATTGCACTTATTAAACCTGGAACTAACAAAGCTTAAATGATTGCCTATAAAAACAACATTAAACATTAAATAATCAGCTGCATTCATTTCTTATGGCTTTATCTGCAGCTTTTCCAGAGTCATTTCTTATGATTACATTTTTCCACAGGCCAACAACAACTTCAAAAAAACTATGTCCCTCAAGAAAAAAACAAGCATGCCCTGTTGTCTCAAGAAAAAAAGTTCAAAAAGAAACATCCATGTAAACTCAGTGTGCTGCTCTGTGATGCTAGTTCAAGCAGATACTTGGCATCTCATCTTGGGTGCAAGTTCATCAATGTTTGGGGTCAGGCTCTGAGCTGAGGACACCCTCAGGATTGAGTGAAGGTGTGCGTGCAATATACTGGCGGGCCAGATCTAATAGTAATTTGAAATTATCCTGCGGGCCGAAATTAAATCCACCACGGGCCGGATTTGGCCCGCGGGCCTTGAGTTTGACATGTGTGATGTAGAGGATAAAAAAAGCTGTGACAATTAAGGTTATTTCCAGCGCCTCGCTTTTCTTTCTGGTAAAAATAGCTGCAAGAAGTAGATGATGAAGAAGTTAAAGACATCCAAAGTTCCTTGAATAATGTTAGAATGACAGTTTTAAGGCCAGTTTTATTTCCTCTTGTTTGTGTATGTTTGTTCCTGAAAAAGAGATAGACTAAGCCCAAGAATAACCTCTAAAAGACATCATTAGCCTACATTAATGACTTTTTAAATAAATTCTTACTTTTAATACCACCTACACCTTCTTTTTATTTCCTTTTGTTCATGTTTGATTTGTGACCCTGCAGTGAGATCAAAGGTCAGGGAAAGGTACAGACGAGCACCTCGCATCAATCTGATCTAATACGTTTCACACACTCCAAACTCTCCTTGAAAAGCTCTTTATTAAAGGGAAGGTCTGAAACATGATACAGACTGCATTAGAAACTCTGCATCCAAACACCTTTTTCCAGAGAATAAACAACATGTGTATGTGCCCCTTTCTCTGACCTGCCACTCTCTCTCTGAACAGGTAAAGGCGACCTGATCGGGGCGAACCTGTCCTTAGATGACCGAGTGATAAAAACCAACGCAGACGTGAAAGCTCTGACCTACTGTGACCTGCAGTGTTTGAACCTGAAGGGGCTGTATGAGGTGTTGGACCTCTACCCTGAATACTCACACAACTTCGTCCAGGACATCCAGCAGGACCTCACATACAATCTGAGGGAGGGGCAGGAGACGCACGTAAGTCCATTTAAAGGGGACCTATCATGCAAAATGCACTTTTGTACGTCTCTTATACATGAATATGTGTCCCCGGTGTGTCAGGGAACTCACCAAGTGTCAGAAAACACAACCCTCTCTCTTTTCCTCCATACCCAAATCTCTAAAAACGGGGCTGCAACGGATCTGATTATTATTTGAATTTTTCTGACGTCAGAAAAGGGTTGCTCCGCCTATATGGGCAACTCTCCACCCATCAGGGGAATAAGAGACCGCTCGAAAGCACTGGAGACGCTGTAGTACATATGCCAGGCCTGTAAGTGGCGCTGTAGTCTGCCACAAAAGCAGAATCAGCCCCTGCAAAAACAGGGCTGGAAAAGAGCAAATAGAGTGAAATGAGGCATGGCTAAAATGAATGATCTGTTTGGTATTTTGAAAAAAAACCTTCACAGACATGTTTTATATAGGTATGGCCCTACCATATATGTTTCAAATATAGCGTGATAGGTCCACTTTAAGTGTTTATCCTAAATTTCAAAGATGCAGCTGTCTTTAATTATAGTTTGTCTGAGGTGTGTTGTCTTTGCAGATATTCACCACATAATCCACAGCATTCTTTAAAAGTATCAGATCCTTCAAACTGGCTTTCATCTTGATTACATTTCCTTATGAGACCTTAGTTAAAAGTTTTTAGTTTTCATGCTGCAAGTGGACAATTGTCACTGTAGATTACGCAGGTTTTGATATGGATGGATCAGGACAGAAAGAGAGAGACTTTCAGAATCTCTTAATCCAGAGGGGACACAAATTTATGTATAACAGACATGAAAAAGTGGATTTTCATTATATGGGACCTTTTAAAGAAATAGTAAATAAAACACATTTTTGGTATTTTTTCCCAACATGTCTCGGCGAAATTGTATTTTTGACTTTTTATAGGATTTTTACCCTTGTTTTAATATTCATAAACCCTGATAGTTCCTGATTTATTTATTCTTTTATTGAGAAAACACCCAAAAGTAAATAAGCCCTTAGTACTGCAATGCATGATAAGTATTTTTTACATACTTGCTTATTTCTCTGTGTAATGAAAGTACAGTAATAGTCTGCAAGAATGACTCATGGGTAGGGTAAGAGGAACGAGGAAGGCAAGAAGGACTGTAGTTTGGTGAGGTATGAAGAAATTGATTTTGAGGCAGTCTGGAGAAACCAAGGGCAAAAAAGCTCTAAAATAAGAAAAGTGTATATTTGTGTGAGAGAGAGAAGGAGGGCAAAAATAGTCAGGGCGCTTGGAGAAGCTCTGCTGCTGTAATTACACTCAGGTGTTTCTGTCTCGCCAGCCCAAACACCACTGGCCCACTTACACACACACACACACACACACACACACACACACACACACACACACACACACACACACACACACACACACACACACACACACACACACACTACATGCCGCAGGGCTTTTAGTCCACCTAATGTGCAGAGGTGCAGTCCCAAACCTCAGGACTGAGTGGAGATGAAATGAAGACGGGAGGAAAGAGGCAGCTCAGGATGGATGATGTGTTTGTGCCCGAGAGGTTGAGATTGCTCTGGTATTACTGCACTACATTAGAGCACAACAACAACAAAAACGTGGCTGTATCAAGGTGAATTATTTTCCATCATTGAATCACCATGAGCCATATACTCTTTTTTAAACGACAGCTGAACATTGTGAAAAAAGCTCCTCAGTAAGTTAAAACCGAGAAAAGGAAGGCGACATCTTGATTGCTTTTTCCTTTCAGTTCATTTTCTGTATATTTCTCTTCCAGGTTAAGGCCAGACTGACCACAACAACTCTGGATACTCAGGTAACTTACTGCAAGCACTTTAGCAGACTTAAACATTGATTGATGATCAACAATCTAAAGGTAATATGCCCGGTTGAGATGGGTACCATTAATTTAAAGACTTGTCAGACGTGTATCACCTCATCATGTTTGTTTATACCAGCCTGCAACTTAATCAGCCTGCATTGGAAAATAATGAAACTCAATTTAATGTTAAACCACGGATTGATTTTTCTATCGCTATGAAAAGTCTCCGGGGCGACCCGTCACTAGACCTCCATCGCTGATAATGGACTCAATCACTCAATAGATTTTTTGGTAGATGAAGGATCAATTCTGCACAGGGGTCATTAAGACCTTCCTCAGAATAGAGGGCGGTGATGAAATGCTCTTTGAATTTTGAGAAGCTGCACTGTAATACAACATAATAATCTGTAGTCGGATATTTCACCCCATAAAATCGATTCACCTTCCTGAGCCGTTAACCTCTTGTGATGTTTGCGTCCTCTGATCGAGTCGGGTCGTGTGTCGTTGATCAATAGGTCACTGTGGACCTTATTTAATTGGTTGATCAGCTTATGCAATTTTGCACAACTGAAGACCCTTGACCGAAAGAGGACACATGGCCTCTGTCAGAGTTCACCTGTGCTGCCGTCATTACACTGAAGGTCACACGTTTAGTCTAAAATGTTGATTTTGGTCAAATGTGTCACTCTTAAAAGCAGCTGAGTGGTCTTTTTTTTGCACTTATAAGTCATAAGAGGATTGCTTACGTTTTAAAATACACCTCTGTGTATTTCAGGGTCATGGTATAGCAGTTCAAACACAGCTTAGCATATTCAGCATCTTCAGAGGAAGCAGAAAAAATGAGGTGTCGAAATTTGCTGTGACACACAATACTTATTGTATTGTCTCCTCATCAAGGCTGATGCTTCAGATGGAGTAAATCAGCATGGACATATTTACATTTTAATGTCAGCAGAAAGATTGTAGAATAATCAGCAAAAGTTCCCCTAGCATCCACACTCAAAGGATGTATTTCAAAATGTTTTCAAATTACAGGCAATGTATATTACTGTAGTTGCTATTCTTTTCATGAGTTTTTTAATTATTTTGTTTTCAGACTGTGCTGAAAAGGAACGGACGAGTGGGTCAGGGCTTTCTGCCCATCATAGAGGCACAGGAGGAACATGAGGAAGATGAGGAGGTGGAGGAGGAAGACAAAGCCCTCTCTGTGTCATCGGAGCGAAACCAGGCGGTGAACCTCGGGGACACGGGAGGGAAGACTTTGCTGAGCCGATCCAGCCAGAAAACCACCGAGCAGCCCAGGAGGTCCCAGAGGAAGATCCAGGGAATAACTCTCACCACTTTAGACCCGTCCATCCTCAGCCCCAGGTGGGATTGATCACCATTGATTTGTCTGTTTGCCTCCGACAGCCTGTGTCTGTTGCAGGTCGATTTCTGTCTATTTTTTGTTTTAGAAATTTTACAATATGGCAACTTAATAATAATAACCATATAATGAATCACTTATTACATCATCTAATAACATATTTGCTTTCCTTCACACATATTTGTGTCTCTAGGATAGTGGATGGCACTGAAGACAGTGAGGGGACGGAGGGTTCCCTGGTTTTCCCTTTCTCTACCGGGCGGGGTTGCCCTGTCAGTGAACCAACCGGTGCTCCAGCATCTGCCACAGGTCCTCCCATCCTACAGTACTCAGCAATATACTGCTTAAATATTTCCCAATACATTTACAATCCCGTCAACTCCCAGCTGGGAAGTGAACAAATGTTCCATTCAAATCCCTACTTCACAGTTGTATAGTGAGGGTGATTAATGTGAATGTGTACTTACTGTTAATTCATATAGTCTTCATCCGATGCAATAGCTGCTCGGTGTATATTTGAAGATCTAATTCAGCACTTGAAGTGGTTTGTAACTTTTGATTTTGTGTCACAGATATTCTGCAGATCAGCACGGCAGAGTTAGCGGCTAAAGCAGAGGAGACGAGAGGACAACTGCAACACCTAGACCAGCAGGTGTGTGTGTGTGTGTGTGTGTGTGTGTGTGTGTGTGTGTGTGTGTGTGTGTGTGTGTGTGTGTGTGTGTGTGTGTGTGTGTGTGTGNTTTGGGTGGATTTTCCATATCTCTGGCCCCCCTTCTTCGATTTTGACATGTGACATCTCTTTCTGATTGTTACAGCCAATAGAATCGAAGGGAAATCGTCCCGCGACGATTTCCCTTCGATTCTATTGGCTGTAACAATCAGAAAGAGATGTCACATGTCAAAATCGAAGAAGGGGGGCCAGAGATATGGAAAATCCACCCAAATTGCCCCAGAAGAGGTTTTCTTTGCTAAATCTGTCTAAATAGGTCAAATATCACTTGTTTTGCATCAATCTTGATACAGGGTACTTATTATCTGTTGTACTTTGGATTCCTAAAGCTTTTAGTCTACTAACCCATCATCCAAGGTTAGTTTTCACTATAAGTACAACATATTTTTGGACGGACACTATAATTTACAGTTTTTTACCATGTTCAATCTGAATTTTCTTTAAAATAAAAAACATCTATATTGATTCTGACTTTTCTACATCCAACTCACAGGTTATCATTACCTTGAGAAAAAAGATGATTAATTTAACCCTTTTAGAGGGGAAGATATGGTCATTTGTTCTGGGAATATCATTTTCGAGCCTGAAACCTGAAAAACAGGCTTGGGGCTTAAGAGTACTGCAAAACTCCACAAGCCTAGCATTCATTTAAGCTGGCCTTAAACGATTATATGTTATTTATTATAATGTAAGTCAAAGTAAGTCAAGTCCTCATTTCTGTGAAATAAGTTGGATGGAGCATTTATATGAATCTTCTAGTCATACATGTCAAACTCAAGGCCCGCGGGCCAAATCCGGCCCGTGGTGGATTTGATTTCGGCCTGCAGGATAATTTCTAATTACTATTAGATCTGGCCCGCCGGTATATTGCAAGCACACCTTCACTCAATCCTCACTTTGTCAGAGCCTGAGCCCAAACATTGATGAACCTGCAACCAAGATGAGATGCCAAGTATCTGGCTTGAACTAGCATCACAGAGCAGCACACTGAGTTTACATAGATGTTTCCTTTTTGCAATTTCTTTCTTGCGACAACACGGCATGTTTGGTTTTTCTTTGAGGGAAATAGTTTTTTTGAAGCTGTTGTTGGCCTGTGGAAAAATGTAATCATAAGAAATGACTCTGGAAAAGCTGCAGATAGAGCCATAAGAAATGAATGCAACTGATTATTTAATGTTTAATGTTGTTTTTGTTTAATATGTACAATAAGTTCATTTCAATAAGTTTTGCAATAAACATTGAACCTGTACGGCCCTCGACTAGTACCGATTTTTAAATGTTGGCCCACTGTGTATTTGAGTTTGACACTCCTGCTCTAAGTAGCTGGCCAAAATAAACAAATATGTATTAAAAAATCAAATCCCTCCCAAAAGCTACACAGATTTTTGGTAGCAGAAAAAGTTTCAGTGATCTGAGACGAGGCTTGCTCTAACCTGTTTGAGTTCCTAAGCCAAATTTAAAGGGTTTCCATACTAAAAACTGTAATATGTGTTTTTTAATCATTTTAAGCACAGATTTGAAGAAGAGCAATCAACTACAAAATAATAGAAACACTGGATGATTCAGGGAGTTTTGTCTTTCTGACTGGTAGATGATAGACAGAAAACATCATCTTCATCTTCATGTTTTGGTAATGTTTGGTGTATAACGTCAATTTGGCCTTTTTGCCCTTTAATATACATTTAAGAGTAAAAGTAAAGGTGTATATTTTAGTATCCATGCAGCACCAAGGCAGTGATGTCACAGGACAGGGGACATACCTGGCAGGTTGACTGGGGTAGTGTGAGCGGATGTGTTGTCCCAGCATCACTTGGGACTGATCCTGCAGGTTCTCCACTTGTTCTGGATCTTTTAAACCACGAGTCTCTGCGGAGGAGAGCAGACACAAATATGAGCCACACATATCCAGACAAACTGCAGAAATATACTGAAAGGATGGCTTTGCAATATGAGCTGGTGCTACTCTCCACATAACTACACTCAATTATATTAACAGCTGGAAAATGGATAACTGAAATGAACAGAGGAAACACAATGAAGTCTTTAAAGTTATAACATTTTATGTCCTCAGTAAATATCAAAACCTGATCATGTGGTTGGTTTGAGGTTATGTTTTATATATTAACGTTTTCTTTTTAGGATTTTGGAAGCAAATGTTTTATGTATTTTTTATTCACATGTGTGTATAATGTAAGATTCCCCTTGACTGCCAGGCATTTCACTCCGGGGATCAAATAACATTTGAAAGTTAACAAATTATAAAATATTATAATAGTAATATTAAGCTAATATTTTCGATGTTTTTTACAGGGTAACACCAGAGGACATTTCAAAGAAAGTGTGAGAGATTCATCCTCTTTGGAGAATGAATATCCTTAGTAAATGTTACGGCAATCTTTTTGTATATTTATATTATTATATTTTAAAGCTGATAAAGCTTTCACGGTAAACATTTTTAATTATAGGCCTTTAGAATCTTTTTACAAAATCTTATTGTTGCTTTGCAATGATAACACTAAACAGATTCTTGAATGACTTCTGGATAAGTAATAAATGATTTGGCCTCACCTGGCTTGAACAGCACGATGGCCTTCAGGCAGGCGAACTCAGTGGGATCGACAGCGAGGGCCTTGAAGCGGCTGAAGACCTCCTGCAGGAGGCGTAGGTCCAGGCCGGTGTAGCTGGTCTTCCCCTGCATGCCGGGGCAGAGGTCCGGCAGGGAGAGCAGCGGGCAGCTGTCCAGAGGCAGAGACCACTGGATGGCACAGAGCAGGAAGAGCTCGCTCCACGCCTCCTCCAGCAGGATCACCTGGTGGACAACAACAAGAGTCCTAATGTAAAAACTGTGATTCAAATGTAGCTTTGTTTGGAGCCTCACTGGTTAGTCAAAGCTGTTACAGAGTTATATGGAAGCCCATTATTGCCAAAAAGTTGTTAAATGATCATGTATAGTTTTTGCTAATAGTTAACTATCAAGCACGAATTATGATTTTTTTTAAAATTTTAATTCAAATTAATTACTTCAGTTTAATAATTAATTGGAAGATGGACTTTTTTTTAACACTTTTAGTTGCTGTTTACCAACACAAAAAAAAATCTGAAATTAATCAGGTCCAAAATCTGACTCTGCAACAGCGATTGGGTTATATTTTGAATCTATAAAGATGTTTTTATTTTACTTAAAGACCTGCAGTGTGTTATGAGTCTACCTGGTCTCTGAAGGGCAGGTTTGAAAACACGGGCAGGTTCTTCGCCCACTTCACCGACATGAAGAGCAGCCTGGCCGAGGTCTCGTACACATTCTCCGAGCTGGACGGGTACAGAGCCATGTGGTACTCCGAGGACGCTCGCTCCGGCTCGTTGCTCGTTACGTCAATGTTTTCGTCAACTGAAAAGCGGAAATGTTCAAATTAAATGGTATTGCTTCATGTTAACACTAATGTAGCTGTAGACCTTGTTACATTTAAATAAATTCAATATATTAAATGTTTTTAGACAAAATCCTGCCTACCCTATCCAATAAACATACCTATAACGTTCTTGTTCTAAATGAATGGCTTGAATTTACCTACATGACCGGCTAAAATGCCAAAGCTGGGGTTACAAACACATGGAATAATTCCAATTCCAAATAAATGATCCATTCTTTCTAATGTGATGTCAAATCAAAACCCTCCTCACCGTCTTCGGGCTCCAGCTTGGCGCAGGTCTCTGCCGTCATGAGGCTGGCCATGAAGCGGTGGTTGTTTTGGGGACTGGTGCAGCGCTGGGGGGCCACAGAGGAGGTGATGGATATGGAGGAGGTGATGTGGGGCCACGTGATGACAGACGATGAAGAAGAGGAGGAAGAAGAGGATGAGGAAGAGGAGGTGGGCTCCCGCGTGGTGGCCAGGTGCTCCTTCTCATGGTCCACGTCGATGGAGTCCAGGCGAACCTGAGCTGTGCTGCGGGGCTGCCGCTCGTTCTGTACTGCTGCAGAGAGGAAGAGGACAGGGCGCGAAAAGAGGGAAATCATTTTGAAATAAATTTAGATTCTAACAGTCAAAGTTTGTAAGCATTATTTGAGGCATGTTTTTGAATGTTTAAAAACACTAACCATCCTTATTCATGCCCGCCTGCAGGCACTTCTTCAGCCGACACGCCTGGCACTGGTTGCGGTGAGCTTTGTCCACAGGACACATGCCTGTACTGGCCTGGCACCTGTTAACACACACCCAACATGAAACACTGTAGTTATAAATACACACTTACAGATTTATGATTTTTATCTGAAATTCACATTCCTTTTTAGATGAAAAAAAAAGGCCACCTGTAGAAACCATGAATTACACTAGTTTACAATTTACCAAAAATAAAACAACAGCCAATAGTTATTATAGTAATTCATGTTAATTGGCACTTTTCAATCATTTTCAATCATACAAGTGTATATTTTCAGGTGACAAATTCATTTATTTAACTGTTTAATGCATCCTAATTTTGTTCTAAAAGAGCATGAGCTTATTTAACATACATGTTGGATTTGTTTGATATAACTACATTTATTGGCTTTGAAAATGTTACAGATAAGATGTTTAAAAAAGCATGCTGGCCTCCCATAATGCATCTCATAAGACTTGAGAGTGATGGTGAACTTGGGTTATTCTTTATCTATGAAGTTAATAAGGAGTTTCTTTCTCTTGCCTGTAAATGAGCCTCCTCCTCACGCTACGTTTGAAGAAGCCGCTGCAGCCGTTGCAGGCGTAGATGCCGTAGTGTTTCCCGCTGCTGGTGTCTCCGCACACTTTGCAGACCAGAGCCAGGCTCAGAGCTTTGCCCGGGGACGGACTCTTGGCTTTGAGTCAAAACACACAGGGCCGAGCGGTTAGTGCCATTCATGAGGTCTGGTATTGTTTCATAAGTGTGCCTGCCATCTGTACTGCCAGCTCACTCTACTGCAACAGCCGGTTAGGCCTGAAAATCTCATTTAGTAAATGATTACAAACAATAACATGGCCGGAGGCAAATTAACAGCAAAGACAAACGATGCAGGGATACTGATATTAATCCAAATAAACCCATTAATTAAACATACATTAATATGTCATCAGTTACAGTTGAATTATACTAATGATATTCTTGCCTTGTTCTAAATTGATTAAGTAGATTTGTGTAAAATTAATGTTTGTCGGCAAGAAAACCGTTTAGCCATGTGTGACATCAAATCATAGATTCTTGGAATAAAAAAGTAAAAATATGAATGTTAATCACTACAAAAGTCAGGTGTATGTGAAACTCTTACCTGCTCTGCTGTCGTCTGTACCGCCGCTCCCAGAAGACTCACTTGGGGAGGAGGACGACATCATGGGGATCTTCAATTGGTGATCCTCCATCATGTCTTTCTTAAAACTGTCTCCAGGAGCAAATGGAGATGCAAAACAGGTTGCAAAAAAGTCCTCTTCTATGAAGTTTTCAAGATACAATTTCCAGGATTGACACACAAAAACTTCAAGCCCTTTTTGTGTGTTTTTAAAAAGTTGTCAGGCCTCCAGTGGTGTCCAGTTGATAGATAGTGGTTTGAGCCTCTGATGTGGGGCTGCAGGTGGGCTGGGGTCCTGTCATGAGCTGGAGCTCACACTTGTTGCACATCAACAGGTTGTGTGTGGCCGCCGGGGTCCGTCACTCTCTGCGAGTGCTTCCTCGGGGGCAGCTCTTCAAAAGGGAGCCCTTGGGGGGGTTGCAGGGGGAGGATTAGCCCCATGCGCTGTGTAAGCAGCATGCCTATTTGTCATCCTCTTAATCTTTACTGTTCATCTGGATCAATCAGTCACATTGCCAGAACATTGGTGCTGATCGGATTTTGATTGTGTCTGCAAACAACAACAGAATAAAAAACAGCAACAGTGAAGACTCCTCAAACCGTCTGCTGGAAGAGTTGTAACTTTAGAGCAGTTCCCATGCAGCTCCGTCTCCTCGTGTCTCCTCCGTCCACGAGGACATTCAGTCAACGCTCCTCTTCGGTATCTGCATTTAAGGGATGATTACACAAGGAGCACATTATTATATGTACGAACCTCTTCAATTTGTATTCCCCTCTTTTTTTGACTCCAAATACCAGCTCCATTTCATACTGCTGTATATTTGATCTGTGTGATTGCCTCCCATTCATAATGACCCCCAGTGTTTGCTGAGAAGCTGACCATTAACTCCCATTCTCTCTGAACTGAAAATCACCCATTTCCTTTTGGCTGCCAAAAGAAACAACCCAGCTAGCGGGGAACGTTCTCACAACTTTGGCTAACGTTACCTATTGGTTCTAATAAGGTTTTAAAGAAACGTTTTAATCTGATGTTCAAAGAACCTTTTTAGGATGTTTATTTTTTCAAATAATGTTCCTATAAGGTTTAAGGTTAACTAAGACATAACGTTTTAACTGAAACATGCAGAGGATGTTTTGAGGATGTTATTGAGGCCTGAGATGGCAAAGTGTTTTTATAAAATGTTCCTTTAATGTGATATGTTAACAAAGGAGGAACGTTTTGCCTGCAACATTCTAAGGATGTGTTTTGGACGTTGTTGTGTAACACATTAAATATGTTCTTTATAAAACGTTCCCTCAATGTTACATGATAACAAATGAAGAACATTCTCCAAGCAACATTCTGAAAATGTTTTCA
>NW_011336805.1:111759-112385 GCF_000735185.1 Notothenia coriiceps | reverse complement strand
GGATGTTATGACTCCCGAGATGACAGAAAGTTTTTTTATAAAACGTTCCTTTAATATGATATGTTAAGAAAGGTGGAACGTTTTGCCTCCAACATTCTAAGGATGTGTTTTGGACGTTGTTGTCTAACACATTATAGATGTTCTTTATAAAACGTTCCCTCAATGTTACATGATAAGAAATGAAGAACATTTTCAAAGCAACATTCTGCAAAAACTGTCAGGATGTTATTGAGGCATGAGATGACAGAAAGGGTTTTATAAAATGTTCCTTTAATGTTTCATGATAACAAATGAAGAACATTCTCAAAGCAACATTCTGCAAATGTTTTGAGGATGTTATTGACGCCTGACATGACAGAAAGTGTTTTATAAAATGTTCCTTTAATGTGATAAGTCAGCAAAGGTGGAACGTTTTGCCTGCAACATTCTAAGGATGTGTTTTGGACGTTGTTGGGTAACACATTAAAGATATTCTTTATAAAACGTTCCCTCAATGTTACATGATAACAAATGAAGAACATTTTCAAAGCAACATTCTGAAAAATGTTTTCAGGAAGTTATTGAGGCCTGAGATGAGAGAAAGGGTTGTATAAAATGTTCCCTCAATGTTACATGATAACAATTGA
>NW_011336805.1:103152-109117 GCF_000735185.1 Notothenia coriiceps | reverse complement strand
CCCCCGCCCCCGGAAGTCAGGTTACTCCCCAAGATCTGTAAATCGACACAGATTCAAGCTGGGGCTCTTGGGATGAGGATGCACTCTGTAACCCTCATAAACATTCCCAAATGATATCAGCAGTGGGATAAGTTTCTGTTAAAGGGATGAAAAGAGTTTTCATAAACAGAGAGACAATTGACGGAAAAAAGGTGGAAGCTGGCTGCAGCCTGTTTGTAGAAAATAAATAATGAATTAAACAATATGAAATGCTTATGATGTTCCTATAAAATGTATAAACATCTAATTATTAAAGTGTATTTGTGTAATTGCCACACACTCAATATGATCCTTTGGGAGATTAGGCTGAGCAGAAAGAACTCATAAAAAAACAGCAATACAGCCAGTGCGCTGTCCCGGGTGTATGCAGTGTGTATAGCTTAACAGCAATATAAACTCCCTCCGCACACCAAGACGCTGAAGACGGGAATCCTTTGCCCACAGGTTCATTGGTATAAGGATGGTGTGAAAGATGCAATCAAAGGCATGAAGACATATGCAGATCTTGCTGGATTTCTTTAGACACAATAACACATTGCTCACAGAGCCATGCTTTGCCTATATCCTATCTAATGATCACAACCATCTGATAATGTCATCTTGACTCTAAAGGGACCATGACCAGGCACAAAAGGTACATACAAAATACCCCAAAAAATACAAACAATACTAAACTTAGCTGTATCAGAACAGTCAATCACTTATGTAAAGTCACCAATTATGTCAAATAAAACTGATTTAGATGTTTGCAGTATTTCACCATTAAGCTTCATCCATCCATCCCTCTTCTCCCGCTTTTCCGTGGTCGGGTCGCGGAGGTAGCAGTTCCGGCAAGGGAAGGCAAGGCAATTTTATTTATATAGCACTTTTCAGCACGCTTTACGATTCAAAGTGCTTTACAGATTAAAAGCAAAAGACATTTAAGAATAAATACAGCATAAATACATTATTAAAAAGGCATTTAAAATCAGGCATAAAAAGCAAAGATAACGAAATAAAATAAATAAATAAACACAGCAGGTACAGAATACATGACTGAAAAGGCAGACTGTAGTGTGAGTATGGGCAGCTCAATTCATAGCAGCGGCAAATAGGTGCGTTTTTAATCTGGATTTAAAAATAGGAAGTGTTTCAGCGGACATGCACGATTTGGGCAGTTTGTTCCAAATTGTTGGGTCATAATAACTAAAAGCTGCTTTTCCATGTTTAGTGGTTATTTTCGGAACAGAGAGCAGACCCGACCCAGAAGACCTGAGACTCCTGGATGCTTCATAGTGATGGAGTAGGTCGTCTATATACTTCGGTCCTAAGCCATTTAGTGATTTAAAAACTAGCAGTAGTATTTTAAAATCAATTCTTTGGCAGACTGGAAGCCAGTGTAATGATCTCAGAACCGGAGTGATGTGATCCACTCTTTTAGTGTTTGCGAGGACTCGAGCAGCAGCGTTCTGAATCAGCTGCAGCTTTCTGATAGATTTTGTAGTGAGCCCTGTGAATACACTATTGCAGTAGTCGAGTCTACTGAAAATAAAAGCATGGACAAGTTTTTCTAAACCTTGTTGCGACATTAGTTTTTTAATTCTTGATATATCCTTCAGGTGGTAGTATGCAGACCTAATGACTGTTGTAATGTGACTGTTAAAATTCAGGTCTGAGTCCATCACTACACCCAGATTTCTTGCTTTGTGAGTTACTTTGTAGTCTGCCGACTGAAGCTCTGTGATTACTTTTAATTGGTCCTTCTTTGCTCCAAAAACAATGATCTCAGTTTTTTGTTTGTTTAATTGGAGAAAGTTCTGAGTCATCCAGTCAGTGATGTGCTCAATGTACTTGCTCAGTGTTCTAATCGGAGAGTAGTCTCCCGGTGTGATTTTAAAATAAATCTGGGTGTCGTCTGCATAGATGTGATAGCTTAGATCGCTGTTTTTAATGATTTCAGCCAGAGGTAGCATATAAATATTAAAAAGCAAAGGTCCTAAGATGGAGCCTTGAGGAACCCCGCATGACATATTTATTAGGGATGATTTGTAATGGTAACATTTTAGAGACACTGATGTGTTTAGACTCTGCTCATGGACATCTTCCTCTCTTAACTGTGTTGCACATTTTTCACCAGTAGGCTACATGTCTGCAAAGATCTAATCTGGAANGAGGTAGCATATAAATATTAAAAAGCAAAGGTCCTAAGATGGAGCCTTGAGGAACCCCGCACGACATACAGTATTTATCAGGGTTGTTTTGTAATTGCCTATTGAGACTACATTTGTTCTGTCCTTCAATAGGAGCTAAACCAGTTTAGAGCTGTTGCTGAAACTCCCACCTAGTTTTCAAGACGTCTAACAATATTTTGTGGTCAACAGTATCAAAGGCAGCGCTGAGATCTAATAATACTAACACTGATATTCTGCCACTGTCTGTGTTCAAATGGATGTTATTTAAGACCTTAACAAGTGAGGTCTCAGTGCTGTGGTTAGTTCGAAAGCCTGACTGAAACACATTAAAACCGTCAGTTAAAAACATGACATTACTCAACTGTTGAAAAACTGCTTTTTCAATCAATTTGCTTAAAAAGGGAAGGTTTGATATTGGCTTGTAATTATTCATTATGGTTTTGTCTAGGTTATGCTTTTTTAGGAACGGTTTAATTATTGCAGTTTTCAGGGCCTGTGGAAATACACCTGCTTGAAGAGACTTGTTTACTATGTGTAGTATATCTGAGGCCAAGCAATGAAAAACAGTTTTGAAAAATCCTGTTGGGATGATGTCAAGGCTACAGGAGGAGGATTTCAGATGTTGGATAATGTCTTCCAGGTCTTTAGCATTTATCAGACGGAATTGTGACATGGGCCGTTTCTCAATCGCGAGGATGCTTGCATGGTAGCACATGTCTTCCGAGTTACTTGCTTCAGAAGCTAGGCAAGAATCCTTCCTGGCATTCGGAAAACAAAGAGTGGAACAGGCTAGCAAGTGTGCAGGTGTGCGTCATATGAGAGGCCCCGCCTTACATTTTCCGCCACAGATTTGGGGAAATTGGTCCGTGCGCAAAGCATTGTGGGGATTTTAAGGACACGAAGTCTACCCATGTGCAGCCTCGAAATTACCCCCAAACCAAGGACGCAGCCTCGGTGGAGTATGCTGGAGATTGGAACAGTCCTTCGGCGGCACTCGATGACGTAGCATCCTTGAAATATTNTGTCCAACATTCAGGATTTAAGTGTCTGTACGTACGTAGTCATTGAGGCAGCTTCGATTCCACTTGGGCCCTGAGGAACCCTCGTTCGAAGCAGGTAGAGATGTCCAGACGAGTGAAGCCCTTGTCGCAGATGTACGCGATGGGAAGCACGGTGAAGTGGGACCAGACATGCCCACCCGCCTGCTGTGCTCCACCTTCCCAGGGTCAGGCAGGCACCACTAGAAGGACACGACCAGGAAAATAAACTTTCAAGCTACATTTTCTGCATCTTAGCCTCACCTAGAAGAAATATATCACTTAAAACATCAAGAATCTCCAGTTAATGAAAGAGTAAAGATATATCAGTACCAATATAATGAAGAAAGTTTTAACATTATGATTTTTAGAAAGTCTAAAAACACTCTTGTTCTTAGCATAACAAAACACATCCTGGGAGCAGTGCTTCAAATGAATAGAACGGGAAAACTGTCATGCATTATGAAATGATCCTGGCTGTAGAAATGAATTCACGATACTGTCGATAACAATTTGATATTAGTAAAAGAAGCCATTGCTAACTTTGCTTGCATTGGGCGGTCAACAAAGAACGTTAAATGCTCTTAATTTTTTCAAAGTGAGGAATCAGGGTTCAGTCCAGCTCTGTTTGTCTGAAACCGGTAACAGGGCCCACCGAGCGAGATTAGTCAATTAGTTGTGTCGCCCCCGGCATGCTGTTCTGGTTCCAGCAGCAGGGCCAGAAACAAGAGCGGGAAGACCGCCATGTGGATGCCCAGTTCCCCTTCTGTGCCCAGTGAGGCCAACTCCCCGGAACCTGCCTCTTCTATCTCTCTGTGGTGTGTGTGTGTGTGGTGTGTTTGTGGTGTGTGTGTGTGTGTGTGTGTTGTGTGTGTGTGTGTGTGGTGTGTGTGGTGTTGTGTGTGTGTGTGTGTGTGTGTGTGTGTGTTTGTGTGTGGTGTGTGTGTGTGTGTGCGTGGTGTGTGTGTGTGTGTGTGTGTGTGTGCGGGTGTGTGTGGTGTGTGTTAGAGCTGTTAAAGTTACGATAATAACGTGTTAACAATAATATGTTTTAACACCTAGCCTTTTAGCACTAGCAGGCTGTTATGAGGCAACCTAATTTTGCTAACGCTAAGTCAACGGAGTGCGCAAGTTCCAATGGCCGTCGCCTTTACGATTCCTTTCAAGTCTATTCAGTAATGACTATGGTTGAAGGAAATGTTGTAACATTATCGTAATGTGTTTGGCGGTAAACTTGAACAATCAAGTTGCTTGTAAAACATGCTTTCCCACACCAGTTAATGACTGTTAACTGTTCAACAATAGTCTAAGCAGCACAGAATATCCAAGTAATGCAATTGCAAATGCAGTAGTTTATTTTGAATCAAAGCAAATGTTTTATTAAATAAATAATTTTATTATATTTGTTTTCAAATTTGGAAAGGGAATCGCTAGAATTTCACTGGTGTGTCAAATAAAAAAATCTGGATCGTTGGCATCCTCAAGTAGTTCCTGGGAGGTTTCTTGACAATTGATGCTCATTGTCTATTGCTCTTATTGATTTCCAATATGAATATACATATTGATTTAAAGAACATAGTTATCGACCTCAATTCTATGAGC
The DNA here is from genome assembly GCF_000735185.1 of Notothenia coriiceps. Classification (NCBI taxonomy): domain Eukaryota; kingdom Metazoa; phylum Chordata; class Actinopteri; order Perciformes; family Nototheniidae; genus Notothenia; species Notothenia coriiceps. The sequence continues at coordinate 104,268 of NW_011336805.1, read as the reverse complement.
ACTTGTAGACTGATGCTCCTATATCGTGTGCTTTGTCTGAAATCCTCCATGATACATACATTAAAGGGACCGGTCCATGGCAAATGTGCTTTTGTATCATCTTTTATACATGAATATGTGTCCCCGGTGTTCCAGGGAACTCACCAAGTGTCAGAAAACACAACCCTCTCTCTTTTCCTCCATACCCAAATTTCTAAAAACGGGGCTGCAACGGAGCTGATTATTATTTGAATTTTTCTGACGTCAGAAAAGGGGTGCTCCGCCTATATGGGCAACTCTCCACCTATCAGGGGAATGAGAGGCCGCTGGAAAGCGCTGGAGACGCCGTAGTACATAGGCCAGGCCTGTAAGTGGTGCTGTAGTCTGCCACAAAAGCAGAATCAGCCCTTGCAAAAACAGGGCTGGAAAAGAGCAAATAGAGCGAAATGAGGCATGGCTAAAATGCATGATCTGTTTGGTATTTTGAAAAAAAACAATTCAAAGACATTTTTTATAGAGGTATGGCCCTACAATATATGTTTCAAATATAGCATGATAGGTCCACTTTAAGACTTTTAACACACATTAGAGAGTTTATTTATAGTAAGCAATAAGTTGAGCTTTTGAACTTTCATTGTAAAACTGTATTACCAATGGTTTTCTGTATTCATGCTGATAAACAAACACATTGATGGAGGTAATGGTAATTTGTTGCGTTTATCTAAAATGGTCTACTTGTTTGTGCTTAAAGCAAAATGGACACTCTCTGCTACTCAACAATGTGTGTACCATCTTCCCGTCTCGAGTGGATAATTCAGTGGGGGCAGTTTATTTTCTTTCTTTTCTTTGTACTGACCTCTCTCACAGCTGGGTAGGTCGCCGCTCCAGGTGAGGTCCCATTGGCACATGAGCAGCTCGGCGCCAACCACCTGATAACCAGGGTAACACTGGTAGGTCACCACGGTGCCCTGAACCAGCTCAGGGTGAGATGTACTCTTCCAGCCATTAGAGATCTCTGGCAGCTCAGGGCAGGTGTCGTTACGAGCTACTTCTGCAAGTGTGTGTGTGTGTGTGTGTGTGTGTGTGTGTGTGTGTGTGTGTGTGTGTGTGTGTGTGTGTGTGTGTGTGTGTGTGTGT
>NW_011336805.1:94221-103114 GCF_000735185.1 Notothenia coriiceps | reverse complement strand
CTGACAGGCTTGAGTTTGTGCAACCTGCACAAACACAAGCTCATTATGATTACAAATGGTGAAATGCAATGTAAAATGACCGAAAAAATACCAGCTCACTAAATCACAACCGCTCAAACCAACTACAAACTACTACTGCGGATTGGACAGAGAACGAGTCCAAGAAAGTTAACTCCCCCATGTGACGTAATATGACGCGTTTGACGTATGACGTTAAAAAAAAGCAGTTTTTAGTAGCAGAGCTCAAAACGGCTCCTTTTCCTCTGAATTCCTGCCCTTATGTCTTGTAAAACATATCAAATCCTGCATTAACATTTTTAATTGTAATTTTCAGGCAAGGTTAAGCATAAATGTAGTAAAAAACAACAACCTACAAGTTGCTCTTTAAAGTACCACCTGCAGAGGGATCTAGATTCAGGTGTTCTTTTCCCCATAGAGACCGCCTCGCTGCACATTATCCCTGGCATAGTGGGTCCCTTATGACATGTTGTACACAGTGGAAATAAACATTCTGGTCACCTTAACATCAGGGATCTTATACATTAAACTCCTTCTGAATCAAACCATCATGGTAGCATTACCTTACAGATCCCTCTTAAAATAGAAGAAAAACACGTTACTTTACCAGCAGAGAGAAAATTGATTATTAAATTATTAATGTGACTAATAAAGAGCAGTTTGATTATTAAGTATTATTCTGTTGATCGATGTCATTACATTTGGTGAAAAGCACATTATGACTTGTTTAAGACTTGTTTTGTCAAAGTTTAGGACTTGACTTGAACTTGCCCATCCTGACTTTAGGACTTGACTTGAACTTGCCCATCCTGACTTGAGACTTGACTTGGACTTGAGCGCAAAGACTTGAGACTTGACTCTGACTTGCAAAACAACGACTTGGTCCCACCTCTGGGTAACGTTAGCCAAAGTTGTGAGAACGTTCCCCGCTAGCTGGGGTGCTGCAGCACAGGCAGTATGAGAAAAATAAAGAGCGTTTTGAACATTAAAGCATGGAGATGTTACGCCCCTTTCTTTTCAGATGGGGAGAAATGATCACAAGAGTGAAAATGGTGTTTCATTACATACACTCAAGTGAGGGAATTACCCGCAAACCCAAAAATGTGTTGGTGGAGACAAACAACAGCAATGGATCTCAGGATCGTAGATCAGACATTTAAATCAAAGATTTATATAACGTATATATTAGTTATCTTCACAATTTAGTATCTATATACCAAACAATCTTTGTGTGTCTAATGTCATATATTGTCTTTTTAACCACATTACATATTTTATCACAAGAAAACATGAATTAACTTTCTTCTATTAAAACAATTTATTACAGAGACAAGTCAAGCAGAGGCACAAAATGCAATTATGAAACCTGAAATTGAGCATAATAGGGCCCCTTAAATTATTAATATTTTTTGTTTTACCCAATTTGCCTCATCTGTTATAGTGATGTCCTCGATTCTCAGGATTCTAGTCTTATGTTGTTTAGGTGAAACAGCATAGCCAGTGTGATAGTTATTTATGCTGGGTTCCGTTTATCTATGTTAATGATTGCAAACACACAACATTTGAATGTGTCTTCTTTTGTATGACAGGGTATATTCTGTGTCCGGGAAACCAATAGCTGTCATAGACTATTCAGCTCAGACAGATTTTGCCATGACTGACGCTGGAAATAGAACTCTGAAAGACTGAAGGTTCAGATACAGTATTTAAAAAAATACATATGTATCAAATATTTGTCAAATATAGGGAAAGGTGCTATACAATCTTGTATTGTTTCTTTTTGAATTTTCTGAAAAAAATCTCTACTTATTTAATATGATTATATTTAGTCTGTTTCAAATAGTGCAGGTTTATTAGACCCGCGACAAAATGGATGATTACCACATAATAGGAAGTTTAAACTCATATAATGCTACCATGACGCCACATTTATGTGGGTGCTCTAGGCCTTTATTTTTATTGATACGACACATCAGTGTCCTATCTTTTAGGAAAAACACAGAGAAAAGAACTATGAATGCAAATATGTTGCCAATGACATTTTGTTTGTTATATTGCAAATAATGCAATACCCTCTAGGTTTGCATCATCAACAATAAAGAAATAAAATACCTGTCGGCTGTGTATTTTCAAATTCAAATTCTAGCGACCTCGAGCCGGTTTCTCCAAAATTACCTACCCCACCTGGTTAGGCTTGATTATTATTATTATTATTATTCCAATTGTCTTCATTCTGGACAACGTAATGTATGGCCGTAGTGGTTTGAAAAATGTTGATTTCATTTAAATGTTTATTTGTTTTAAAACTTTTTTTTTTTTTAAATGTACATGATTTTACCAGTGTGTAGGGGGAACCATTAGGCTGTGTAAAGCCAGCCAAAAACAGTTCCAGCCATTCTCTTGGATATAGCAAATGATGAAGTGAATAGTTGGAGTAAAATGTGCAGCTGGTCCCGGGGGCCAGGCCAAACTCAGCCCTGTTTTTTTCAAATTGAACTAAATGAAATTAGTGTCAGGGAATGGAGGCTGTGATTGATTTTGTTCTACAGATGCACTGCAGAGCCGCACAAAATCTTGTTTAGCTTAATCACAACAAATTCGACGCCAGCCGGCAGTATTTCTCAATCCGCCTCGCTCTCTGAGCAGGTGAGAGGCTTTACCCGTTAGCAATCAAATAAACATGGAACACAATAAGTTTAAAAGACTGCACAATCATTTTAATATGTTTGCTAGGACTAACTGTAGGCATTCAAAGGGACAAAACATTTTTTTAGATAGGCCCATTTTCAGGTTTCACCTCTCCTGAGTTGAAAAGTAGGATTTAATGAGTCATTATGTTAAGGATGTTAAGGTGGAACAACTTTTCGTTCAGAGTTGTAAATGAAAGTTATAGGAAGAAGAAAATAATGATGTCTTGCAGATTAAGTTCCCAGTAGTGAAAGTGTAATGCTGTCGATGCTGGTAAATGTTCTGCCCTGATATTACTGGACTTAAGTTCTGTTTTTGACACAGCGGACAATGATACTTAAATGTGCTCTCTAAAAGAAATCGTAGGAACAGCTGACACCAGTCTCGAGCGGTTTATCTCCAATTTTTTCGACAGAGAGTTTACAGTCACACCTTACCTTAATAAAGAACAAAGCCTGCTTACACTTTCAGGTTAAACAAAACATTGCTTTTACTTCAGGATTGATTAGAACGGATACTCATTACTTTCAAGACACCACATGGGCCACTATAAACCATAAAACTGTGAACTTCTTTGCACCTATCTTTATGCATGCAATCTCTCTACCATTATGCAACTAAAAAGAACTAAGTCTTTAAACTGAAGGGAACTGTGCTTTTGCTGCCAGGGCCCACACACTTAGGAACAATTGTCGTGTACAGTATGCAACCTAGCTGATTTATTTTTAATCAATATGCTAAAACAAATGTTACTACTTTAAATACAATAATTTGTTGTACAAGATTTGTATTTGTTGGACCTGTTTTCTCTCATGGAAAATGGGGTGTAGTGTGTACACGTCAGTAAAAATTGTGTGTGACAAAAAGAAAAAACAATCTGCCTATGGAAAGACAAGCACTCCCCACTGCAGTTTGCATATTTTCACAACCTCATATTGCTGTCATATTCCAGTGTTGGGTAAAAAAAGAATTCGATTCAATCCACGCCTCTTGAACCTTATATTTTCCGGCATTCCCTTAGTGATTAATAGCTCAATCTCAGGCTGGCTAATGAGTTTTATCAGGAGCCGCTGGTGATTAATTAGCGACAGCAAAGAGCATGTCACTGCTTTATTCTTGCTAAGCCATTTCTTCAATGCTCTAAATCTTCTCTCTACAAAGAGATAGCTCAGCCCCAGGTGACATTTCAGAACAGCTTTGAGGATTGTAAGAGTTCCAGCTTTAAAGGCTATGGTCAAATCAACACTTATACATGACCCTTTGACAGTTTAACTGACAGCAATTGTGGTTATTCAGCATGATGTTGATTCATTCATCCCACAGATGGAAATGTCTGTGCTCATCTTTTTTGACATCACAATTGCTGTCAGTCCCAATCAGTCAGGGAAGAACATAGCAGGTGTTTTAGAATATTTTGTAACTATTAAAGGAAAATTTATAATTTTGGCGACATAATTGTCTTATTTTTGTCTTTCGCGACAATTGGTCATGATAACATTTTACTTTACACTTCTGCTTGAGAGATTTAGGTGATGTAAATACTACTACTCAAATATGTCGAAGCGTTATGAACCCATAATGTCCTTTGTCCAACTTTTTTATACTCTACAGTTTGTGATGGGGACGGACATGACTAACATCATCTTTGGGGTTTTCTACAATACATGAAGCTTTTAATGAAGGAAAAAGTCAGCTCCAGAATACCTAATAAACCTTTTTATTTTATTTAACCTTTATTTAACCAGATAAAAGCATTGAGATACAATCTCATTTGCAATGCTGACCTGGCCAAGAAGGCAGCAACGTTACGCATAACACAAACATATAAAATACAGAGAACATAACTAAAAAGTGTTCCATTATTTTGTCCTGTCTGGTTTCACTTTTTGTCTTTGTGTTTACCTAGTTTTACGGTTGTTTTCCTGTATGATTGTATTGCCCCGCCCTCATACTATCCACCTGTGTGTTAACACCCTCCCCCCCTTGTGTTTTTGCCTGACCTCTCCAGCGGTATCTTCACTAGTTTGGGTCATACTGCATTCCACGCTTGTGAATTATCGTGACGAAGAAGGTGGTGAATTATATTATTGGCATATTAAATAACGAGCAGAGCTGTGTAGCTCAAGTTATAATTGGTCAATGTGATGCTTACACACACAAATGGGACCCAGACTAGCAAGTAGTAACTAGCTCAGTCACTGTCAAATGTATGCAATAGAGTAAAACGCATTATACTTGACTTTTATCTTGTTGGGGAGTTGAAGTATTCACCTTACAAACGTATTTTTTATGCAGACTAAGTTTTAAGTAAATGTACTGCATTAGATTCCATGAGTAGAGATTACACATTAATACAAGGTCTGTGTTATGAACTGCAGAAAATTAAGTTTTTTTAATATAATTCTCTCATAAGTCACCAAACAATCTGAAAAGTAAATAATTTCCCTTTACACAGCTGTCCTTAAGTCACACGGATGTGTTATTGAAAATATTTTGGTGGCAATCCCCCAAAGGTGATGAGCAACATGTCATTATGAGCACTGTCATTGTGGACAATAAGAATAATAGCCTGGCTGAAGAACTACCAAATATCTTTAAATATGAATGATGCAATCAACAAGATCTCACCTTGTGGATAGTCACATTACTCCAGCAATGGTTTCCTCGGGAGCAAGCAGGAATCACGCTGCTCCTCGTGAATAATGCAATAAGAAACCTTGGATTGACCTGGAGTTGTCTTGCATTTAAAAAATGCAAGAACCCATTGTGAGGTTTACCATTAACATAACGTTCTGTTTTCTCACGGAGCAAAGTGGCATGTATGTGTGTGAAGGGTGTGTAGAGGTGGTGCTGTTTGACCTGTGGGTTAAGGCTGCGTCATTCAATGCAACAGTGTTTTTTTGTTTTTTTTGCATTTTAAAAAACGATATTGTAACACAGCATACAACATTAGTTCATGTTAAATTGTTAGTTAAATTACTAAAAAAGTATTTAATTAACTGATAACAGAATGATCATTTATTCTAATAAGTAAATTAACTGTCACAATTGCCATTTGTAATGTTTTGTGTTGTTTATCTTTTCTCATCTATTGTCAAAGATATGAACTCGATTTCTAAATCTCATGGTTATTCTTTCCATATACTTAATTGACCAGATCCTTCCTTTTTGGAGTTTATTAAGTTATCATTTTTTAACCAATTATTTGTCATTGTGCTTAATTATTGCCACTCTTATTGCAAGTAAAAAATGTTTAAACAAATCGATGCAAGAGAAAGTTTAAAGGTGAGGCAAATGAGGAGTGAAGTGCGTTTATAACCACCTATTTTTATGATCAAAAATGTAGATGGAAAAAGCTAAATATCACTAAAACAGTTCAGGTTAGAAACTAAACTTGGTAAATTAATGATTCTCTGATATTCCTGTTGCAGGTTGAACATTGGGAAGAATGACCTGGTGACCTTTTATGATGGAGATGACCTAACAGCTAAAATTCTGGGTCAGTATGGAGGATCGAAACCCAGATTTAAGCTCTACACCTCTACCGCAGACCTCACCATCCAGTTCCAGTCCGACCCGGCAACCAACGTGTACGGCTATGGCAACGGCTTCGTAGTCCACTTCTTTGGTAAGTCATAGAACCAGCGCTCAGAGAATTCTCAACTTCTTAGAGATGATTCATTAGAGAGCCATTTACTGTTTTGTTCATATGCTATCAAAATCAGTCAAATGTTGCAACGGCACATTTACCAAAGAAAACATGGATTAGGTGGAAAAACTCATGGCATTGGTCATAATGGGTTTTAAACAAACAAAGTCTTGGCTTTAAGAATATGAAACTCTTCCCACAATATTCAGACAATAAATACATTTTTGAAGCTTGTTAATGCAAGATGACAAATCCTAATCCTTTCCTCTGGATATACACAGAGCACACATTTATGGAACATACAGCATCAGAGATTGTGGGGACTCTCAGCGAGTTATCGCTGGTCTCATGAATAATAATGTGAAGGAGGACATATGTTTCTAATATTCAGGTTCATATTTGTATTTAGTGCCTTTAATGTGACATGTCTCCGTGCTTTATTGCTCAGAAAGCTCTTTATTGTTCTCATATTGCCTGTGCTGCAGCACCTCTTTTCAACCTCTGTCTGAAACCAGAGCCCATCTGCTCTGATTGGTTAGCTGGCCAACTCTGTTGTGATTGGTCCACCGCTTTGAGATGTCCCACCCCTTAGCCAATCACATACATTACGTTGGAGCGCTAGCCAATATTGGCGCAATTGTTGTATAATGATGTCACCATGTTACCGAAGAAAATATAACCTCCTGGAGGGAACTTTGTGATTTTAGCCTTTGCAGACCATTAACATGGACAAAAAACACGCTCTATAGGAAAGGGGAAACCCCCAAAAAGCATAATAAAAATGTATAACTTAAAATAAAGTCACATTATGTAATCTAGGTATTTCTAAATTATAACAATGACATTCTTTTTACCCGCCATCTGTCTTTACACTAATCCTTTTTATTTATTTGTGTAATAAAGGATGATGGGAAAAAAAGCATATACTACACTAAATGTTGACTAGTGATTATTAGAGGATTAGTTCAAAAATATTTTGCCATATACTTATCTTTTGATGGTTAGCCTTTCTCAGAGCAAAGACTGGAAGCAGGTTCAAACAGCTAGCTAACTATTATGTAATATGTAATATTAATGTCCAATGTTGTTCTAATGTATCATCAATGTATCAGTGAATTCTACAATGGTTCAGCTACAGAGGGATTCAATACCAATAGATGGATGGAAATGAAAACTAAGCAGCACATTGGAGAGTAAGGTTTTAAAAAGGAAAGTTGGGCAAAATGAAAGAAAGGAACAGGGAATTTGTTTTTGCAGGTATAGGACCTAAAAATGGAAGCAATAAGAGGCTGTCCCTTGTGTTGGCGGGGCCTTTCCATCAGCACGACGCCGTGGCCAGCACACTATATCTGATAAGAGTTAATACATTCAGAGGCAAGGAAAGGCTGCAGAATACTGATGATCTACAAAGAGGAATAAAGGGAGGGGAAGCTTTTATTATAGTTTCTTCATGAATCTCATTTGTGGAATGCAAACACAAGACTGCAACATTGGCAGGTGTCAAAGAATATTGAACAGGGTAATCAGGTAACAGTTACCCTCCAGGAAAGCACATTCAAAAAGCTGGAAGGGTAACACCCCATAAAGGCATCCCGTCAAACTCTAATCTAAACCATATCTTAGCTTTAATGCTCTCTATCCAGAAGGGTGCTAATCAGCTAGTGCTAGTTGTGATCCTAAAAAAGACAAAGACCAAAATATCAGGGTTAGGGTTATGATGCTCCTCCTCAAGAGGCCGCACATGTCCTAACAAACTAGCCAGCTAAGATTTCACGATTAGCTCAAAGTGATTGTCAAAAACACACAAATTGACTGTTATTATTTCCTTGTATTCGTTTCCTAATGTCCTTTCTTGCTGTTTCCCTCCGAACCTCCTCCTCCTCCACACACACACACACACACACACACACACACACACACACACACACACACACACACACACACACACACACACACACACACACACACACACACACACACACACACACACGACACACACTACTACTACTACTACTACTACTACACTACTACTACTACTACTACTACTACTACTACGTACTACTANTATAAAACAAATAAATGGGTGATTGCTAGATATTAAAGGTGACACTTGTAATTATACTGTACAGTTGTACAAATATATATAAATTAAAAAATTGCGTAATTACAAGTGTCACCTTTAATATCTAGCAATCACCCATTTATTTGTTTTATATTAATTGCTGCAGCTTTAAAGCAAATTAAAGTATCCATATGCATGCCTTTTTATTTTTATGCATGATACACCAAAAAAAAGCCTCCATAAAAATGACAAATCTCATAAACTAAGCAGTGAACAACCTATTACGCTTTAAATTATATCTATAAGTCCATAACATTAAAATAAAAAAATACATTGCTGACATTTTAACAAGACTAATGCTTATTTTGTGAGCTTTGCGAGCCGATTTTCTTCTCCCATTTGAGGCACCATCATCACCCAGGACCTCAAATGGGAGCAGAACATCGGCTCCCTCACCAAAGAAGCCCAGCAGAGGA
>NW_011336805.1:83368-94211 GCF_000735185.1 Notothenia coriiceps | reverse complement strand
AATGGGAAAAGCAACCAAATCGGTTCTTTCTTGAACCAGTCAACAGAAAAGCAACTTTTTGGTTTGTTATTATCTTTTTTACTAAATGGTCCAATGATGAATGGGAGCAGGGGGAGGGGCAGAGGGGTTACTCTCAGAAGTAATGTTCAAAACAAAAGCTCTTGCAAACTTCATCCAAAGCCTCTTGGAATAAGGCGTGGGAAATAGGTATTCTGACTGGAACCAACTCAGGATGTCAAGATGTAACATGGGTTTTACGTGTGACTTATGACACTTTTTGCTTTACTTCTCATCTCGGACACTTCTTTAACCAGCCGCATTGCCCCTCAACTGGCTTATTGGTTGTTGATTCCTGCCAGCTTGTTCCCATAAATGTCAACATCACTGCCCAGTTGCAAAGCGAAAGAGAAGACAGCATGGCTTTCAATCATCCACCATCATTCCTGGTCCCGAAGAAACAAGGACCCAGGATTGAATGGACTAAGCCCTGATTCCTGTGGTTTTGAGTCCTTTGAGTTGCCTTGTCCTGTTCTTCACTAGAAACTCACACGGACCCCTAAGTCTGTGAGTCCTTCCGCTTTCCGTGTTTATACATCATCTCCCGCAGACCTAAAGTGGGGAGCAGAGAACATCGGCTCCCTCACCAAAGAAGCCCAGCAGAGGATGTTCTTCCTGAGGCAGCTGAAGAAATTCAACCTGCCAAAGACGATGATGGTGAACTTCTACACCTCCATCATGGAGTCCATCCTCACCTCCTCCATCACCATCTGGTACGCAGCAGCCACAGCCAAGGATAAGGGCAGGCTGCAGCGGGTCATCCGCTCTGCAGAGAAGGTGATCGGCTGCAGTCTGCCATCCCTCCACGACCTGCATGCCTCCAGGACCCTGAGGCGGTCAGGGAAGATAGTGGCAGACCCCTCCCACCCTGGACGCTGTTCACCCCCCTCCCCTCTAGCAGGAGGCTGCGCTCCATCAGGACCAAAATCTCTCGCCGCCTTTCTTCCCCTCCGCTACTGGCCTCTTAAACAAGGCCCGGCCCCCCCACTAACACTTTACCTCAGCCACTCTATAGACTCTATGCATCACATTAATGCACACAATGCACAACAATATTTTGTATTACAGCTGATTTTTATTCCATATTTTATTCCTCCATTCCATTCCATTGCAATGTAAATACTGTTATATTTGACTTTATATTCATTATTTTTAATGTTTTCTTGTTTTCTACCTGTGTTTTTAATTCTTGCTTTCATGCAAATTCCTCGTACGTGTAAACCTACCTGGTAATAAACCTGATTCTGATTCTGATTTAAATTAGCTTATTTGGCTATCTAAGTGTTTTTGTTTTTGTGGTTGCAACAAACAAGAAGAATAATCATGTTTTCTTTTTTAGTAAACTGTTAGTCACCTTCTTCTGAATCCTAGTCAGTCCCTCCCTCTACAATCTTGCGGTTGTACTTCTGATTGCTTGTTTATTGCTCATGGCTTAATATGAAAAAGAATGTAGTCCCGAAGGCTTCATATTACGTAAATTCTCATGTTTTAGGATTTTTTTCTTTTCATTTATACATGTTTAACTTCCTTATAGTGACTACAGTATGTTGCTCAATACAGGACATTTGTTCTGAAATTAAACTCCAATTTGACATTTAAAGAGTTCAACTGCAACGAAACTGCTGAGGCTAACAAGGTGAATAAAAAGGAGCGGTTACAGAACACCCACAGTCTGTGGGAAAAAAAGACAGTTGAATCGTCAGATAGATGCATGTGTGATTATTTTCATGTCTCCTCTTCAGAACATGGGGGCGGTTGGGGCCCGCAGGCACAGTGACGAAATATGTGCAGACACAAATAAAGCACTTCCTGTTTGAGGCGGGCAGCTCGAACAGGCGGCTTCCTGATCCTCACACCAGCCCAGGCCAGGTTCAACTCGTAAAATGAACACAAGATGAAGAGCGAGGCTGAGCAGAGCGGCATCCATCCTCATCACTGAGGCCGCTTTTACAAAAACAAGCTAGTGAATCCAAGAAAAGGGCAGGAAGCTCTGGTTCTGCCTCAGTGAAGGTGGACTGGCAGCTGAGCGGTGCGGCTTCACGCTCCATCAACAAGTTCTGAGCTCTTTCAAAAACAGAACTGGCTCTCCCTTCACTTAGTCATGATTGCAACATTATACAAGAAAAACACGCTTCTTTCTGCGATTTCTGTTGTTTTAAACTCGAGCGCAGCAATTACAGAATCCACAGAACAATAATCGCTGGGTGGTTTGATAATCCATAAATTGTTCAAGTCATTTTTCATGCAGAAACGGCAAAAAGGTGCTCATTTCAGGTTCTCTGATATCCAAATTAGCTTTCTTCTGATTAATGTTACATCAAAATTAATATATTTGGTTTTCAAACAGACAAAAACATTACCTTGGAGAAACTGAGATGGACATTTCTCACTATTCCCTGACATTTTAAAGACAGAGAAATGACTATTGGTGATACTTAGCACAGACATTAAACAGAAAGAAAGATAAATAAAAGTTAATGATGGCGAACAAAAACAAGCTTTCAAGGAAAAACACATTTCACGTCGAGTAGAAGAAAGAAACCAAATGCTTTTTTATCGCTACTAAAGCAGTCGATATTAAAAAATGTTATTAATTGCAGCCTTTTTTTAAACATATACACTGTTTGTGTATATGCTAATCTCCCTGCTGTGCTTCAGCTACATGCATGTCTGAGCTCATAGAGACTGAAAGTCTGCAGAGCACCTGCTCGTTCTCACAGTCTGTTGGAGTTCAAATGAACAGGCTGAAACTGTGACACAAGTTTCACCGGCTGAAAATTACTTATCTGCACACACGTAAGGGAATAAGACAGTGTAAATTAATTCAATTACGCCCCTTATACTATTTTCTTCCTCTTGTGTAGCTTTGCAACACATACAATTGTACACAAAATTACTTTGACATTTGTAAATGTCAAACACAAGTGTAACTAATCAGCATTAGTGCCTCCTGTCAACAGGTACATGGTTACTGCATTGTAATCACCTGACGCTTCTCCTGTCATGACAGGTCACAATGTTCACTGAGAAATGACTTGAGAAAAAGGAGTATTTTGATTTCTGTCATGCTCACACACGTGGGATTTGAAGGCTGCGGCAGATATGTAAGTGAAATATTTTTTATAAAAATCCCACGTGGGAGGAGTTCCATTTTGATGTATTGAGCAAAGGTTTCACATCCCTGTTTGCACTCGGATCATGAACTTTGGACCTTTTTTCAGGCTTCCATAACACATACTTGAAGAAGAAACTGAAAACAATGGTTAGTTTTCTATAAATCTTTTGGTAGTTTTTGGCAACTTTAAGATCTCCTCACTCCACTCATTAACTAGCACAGGTGAATTAAATAAAGCTGGTTAGTGGCAGCCTTTAAAGCGTGTCCTTTGTTCACTCCACTTGCTTTTAACGGTAGAACTAATATTCTTCTGCTTTTTGTCTCACCTGCACCTGCCAGTTATCTTCCCCTTTTCAGTGTTGTGACTCCAAACCAAACACAGATTTAAGATAATGATAATGTTGATAACAAACAGGATGAACAACAGAAGGGAAAGGAACTAAAGCAGCATGAAGATTTGACTGCGATGTTTGGTTCCAGTTCGGCCGTTACAGCAGCCACGATAAGATTTCCATCATGAAACACCACATTTATATCTCAGAAAAAACTATTAAAACCAAAAACATAGGATACAACAACAAAAAAGATTAATACATACCATAAGTTAAAAGAGACTGTATTAAAATGAGTTTCAAAGCATAAATAAACTAAATAGTGTATTTTCAGATGTGTTTGTGTGTGAGCGAAGTGATTGTGTATATAGGTTCCTTTAGAACAAATATAGAAACAAGTCTTTCTATGAGAACTCCATCTCTCTTATAGCCATTCTGACAGATTCTATACCTTAGAGTGATGAAATGTAGGATACGGAGCAGGCATAGCTCTCAATGTAATCCTACATGTTTCAGTGTTTCCACATTCCTTCTTCCATCTCATCAATCTTGTGTGTGCACGCTTCAACTCATACTCTCCTCACCTTTAAACCGCTCGTGGAAAGACTCATGTTACACCACTTTGGATAATGTTTGGCTTGTTGGGGAGTCCTTAAGTTAAAGAGGCCCTATTGTGCTTCTTGGGTCTTTCTCTTTCCTGTAGTGTGTTCTATACTGTAGGTGTTAGTGCATGTAAATGGTCTGCAAAGGCTACAATCCCTGTGTTCCCTCCAGAGGGAGTTTCTCTCCCACGCACTCCAAAGAAATGGTCTTGTCTTTGATAGCCTAAACTAATGACTCTTTTAGATAATATTACTACCATGCGAACTTTTCCCAAGCACCAAGTCCTAAGAGAGACAGCTTTGGGCCTTTTCATTTTTGGGGCAGTTGCGAGACAACATTCCTGAGCCCTGTGGCATGTCTGTGGGGCTTGGGAATCTTCACCAGATATCTTAAAGCAATGAATAATACAAATAAATGTCTCTTTACACAGGGTAAAAAGCAAATATGAAAAGTATCCCTGTCAAAATGGCTGATATTCCTAGTTCATAGTGCCAAGAATGTAAGATTGTCTGTGCCTTATCACTTTTGTTCTTAAAATCCCAGAACCATTGCCCACAAGCCCCGACCACTCATTCCCCATGCTCTGTTCCGGTGTCTGATTAATGAATCCCACTGCTTTTCCCGGAAAGAATCTCACTTTATGGCTGCTTAAGGTTATGCAATGATTTGAAGTAGTTGTGGTCAGCCTTGCCAATTGGTCAGAGCCTAGGATCTGCACTCTCTGGTTCCATATTTAGTATAAAATATGCCGCCTTGGAATACCACAGTGAAGTTGGTTTTAAGTTTGATATTCTGCAGACTTTCACTCTGAATCCAGTGGTGTCTTGCAACTCAGTTTCACAGTCAGAGGAGGGGAAATGTAAAGCTTTACATAACATTATCAGAATATGGACCAAATCACACTTAAAAGGACGTAAAATGTGAAAAATAAGGGAGTCAAGTTTTAAATGGAATCACTGCTTCCAGCATAGGAATAGTTTTGGGCACATTACGCTCTGTAAAAAACCTAACTTTTGTGTTGATTTAATGTTTGTAATATGGAAGAAAAAAAACAGTCTAATGAGGCTGATGCTGTTATACGCAGATATATGACCACCCACTTCTGCTGCTTCAGAGAATCTATTGAAGGGGATGTGCATGTTTATTAGCAAGAGTGGAACGGAAAGAATTGCTCCCTAAAAGGGCTTTAAAACAGATTAATTCATAAGCCTGACTTTGTAAATGCTACAAACATAATGGTAATACGACAATGGTTTGTTTGCATATGTCTTCAAATTAAACAGAGCTGTATGCCCTGGGCAGTGATGGATGCTGAACATTTAGTGTTGGATTTTTACACATGTTGTTTTTTCAGTGTATTCTAGGTCATCTAAAAGCTGATATAAAGAATACATGCCGGATGATTTAGCTTTAACATCTGTAACATTGATCATAGAAAACATGAAATAATGCTATTTTAAAAGTATTTTCTTCATAGTATGTTTCTATACTTTCTTGTCAATATGGTGCATGTAAACCAATATGAATCTAATCTTTACTAAGTGAAAAATGATGCAAACGTAGTAAAGACAAATATTTCTGTGTTAGTCAGTGATTGTGGAAAAACGAAAGGCTTAAAAATACAAAAAATAATATTAAGAGTAACAGGACATTTTGAGATAATTGCTAAAATCAACTTCAGATTACTTTATTGTTCATTACATAAGATGGAACATTTCTCTTTGGCACAGGCAAATAAAACCACTCTCACCAAACCCAGCACAACACACAGTTCAGACAGAATCACACTGTTGTTCAGCAGCTCTTATACCATGTTTATCACGGTGGCATTGATACCAGCTAGAGGTTTTGCATGTATTTGGCCACAAATGATTTTCTCAATATGAAATGTTGACATAATAATGGTGCAAGGTAAAAAAAAATGTCATAGCAATTCATCCAATAGTTCTTCGAGACACGTCAACCTTATTTATGATTTATGAACCTCATTGATGAAAGAGAAAAATATGACTTCTTTGGAACATGAATTCCTGTACATAAATATCCTTCCAGAAGTTGTTCAGATGTTTTTGGCCGAAGAAAGGAACCATTGCGGTTGTCATAGAGATACGACGCTATAATCTGGATAAAAGTATTGTGAAGGCTACAAGTGTAGAATTTAAAATAATGTAATATTTGTGAGAATTGTAAGTAGACATTAGGACGTTTTTATTCCAGGAATGATGCGTTTGCAGTATAATGAAAAATGTAAAACCTAAGTATTCAGTATTGTTTGGATCACAAACATAATTCATGGCGGCACCATCTGCTGAATATCAGTTTCAGCACAATCCAACCCAAATGGTAATTACTGTGATTTATCTTATCAACAAGAGCCTTTTTAATTCTTGTGCCATATCCTTCTGGGATTGCTTAAGTGTGGAAAAGTCTCAAACAGACCATTTAAAGCAGCTGCAACTTGTATTAACAAGAATGAAACTACAGAAAAAAAAGGATTTCTGTTTGAGTTCAGGAAAGGGTAAAAGGAGATGAAGAGATAATGATGATACGTTTTTCTCCGGAAAAGGAGAGGAAATTGATGCAACAATCATTAGCTGGAGGTAAATTGTTATATATTGGAGAGAGTAGAGTGATCGGGTTTATTTAGCAGAAAATAGCACTTTTAATTAAACCTTTGAAAAGTACCCGTTTTATCCATCTATAAGCCAGCAATCACTTTCATATGGAAACACTAGTTGTCTTTCATCAGTAACATTAAATCCACATACTTTCCACCTAATGGCCCTTTGTAGAGCTAATTTATGCATGTTTGCAGATTGGTGGTGGGATGATCAAATCAAAAAATGGTGTTGCTATGATAACCAGTCTAGACATGGGAGGTAATATATGCCCCACATTTATGTGACATAGAAAGGATGTAGGTGGGAAGATACGTTCTGGAGATGAGCCACATAATGAGGAACTTACTGCAGAGATAAAATCACTTCTGGTGAAATAACCTAGAAATGTAACTTATTCCAACATGTTGAAACACTTCTTTCCATGTGTGTTGAACCACATCAATGTGAAATTAAATGAAATAATGTGTTCCTCTGAAAACATTAGTGATTGCCAAATCAAGTTGCAGACTGTGTGGGAAATTATTTACAAATGGATCCATTTAATTTCCAACAATGTTGTTAAAATAAAAAGTAACCAAACTGCAATATCACTGCAGACAAATCCAGCTATTTATTTATGATCATATTCTTAGACATTTTTACCGGCATCTTTTTCTGCTTTGAACCCTAAGTAATTATGACTGTTTACAATAATGAGAGGAACATATAGTGGCATAATAAGTTAAAAAGCCTTTTTTTTACAACATAGACATGCTGCGCTGACATTGTTTTTGTTTTTTCTTACAAAGGTTTGAAACTGAGTGAAATTACTTGGAAATATCCTAATTGGCCACCATGGCAAGAGCTTTTCGAATTCTACAAATGCTGAGGAACTGTTCTTCAATGCTTCCTTTCTCATCTCCTTAAGCATGGGAACACTCACAGTACCATTTTATTTACCAAAGGAAGTAAGATAATGTCCTCCCACAACTTCCTTGTCAGCTAATTTAAAAGCAACTCCCAATTCATCCATTAATAACTGCTGGCTTTATATAAGTATCAAGCTTCTCATAGCTCTCCACAAACAAGTACAAAAATAAATAAACTGGGGTGGGATGGCAGTATTTCTTGGTTAAATGCATTTCAATCAATCAATCAATCAATCAATCAATCAATCAATCAATCAACAACTTCATTAATCCCACAAGGGGCAATTGGTTATGAGCAGCAGTTTATGTCATGTACACAGGCAGGAGTATACAGGAAGAAAACACACAGATACACCCGGAGCACAGATGTGGATCATTCCAATTTACACTATAAATAGTTCATAGCATCACAATAATAAATAAATAAATAATCAAGTTAAAAGCCTTTCAAGAATTTAAAAGTTTGAGTGCAGAAGGGATGAATGATTTTGAAAGGCGATAGTCTTTAGAGCAGGTAGAGCATATCTTCGCCCTAATGGCAACAGATGAAATTCATGTGAAAGAACATGACCTGGAGAGTTCAGAATGCTCTCTGCTTTCCGCAGAATCTGCTTTCTAATTTCTGCAGTCTTTTCCCCAAACTGTTGTTTATACCTTTTGTTTTTTGTACAGATAAAAAATCAACACCATGCTTTACAGGTGTTGATCTGCACATTCTGTTATTTTTCACCCTGTTTCCATTCTTTATGCTAAGCTAAGCTGACCGGCTAACCCTCTGCAAGAACACAAGTATGCATATTCCAGTACAGTCAATTATTTTCCACATGTTCTATCACCAGCACAAATATATTTTTGGAGGAATCTTATATATTATTGTCAGTATAAATGTGTTATCTACAAAAAGTGTTACCGGCAGCACTTTAATCACCCTCATATGATATTAAAAAGGAGTGATCGTTGCTAAACCCTGCAGCAGATAGTGTCAGTTATGCTGAGCTACTGTTTCTTGTTTCCGTGGGAGTTGTGCGGCATTTTTCCTGACCCCGGCCGGACTACGTCTGTGATGCAAGCCCCTGTCCCCTCTTGACCGGGGCCAAATAATTACTGTGTGGTCTGTATAAGTAAATGCTTTCCCAGAGAAAGGGAAGACACTAAAGTCTACATCTAAAGCCACAGATGTGTGACTTCTCCGTGTCCTAATTTGTGTTTTCATTTCTTCATTTGCACCGCTGTCTCAGAGGAGTGAGACTCTCTGGGATTGTTGAGAGAGCGTTTAGTTTCCATCTTTGTGAGAGGCTCACTGCCATGTGTAATGCCCCTGGAATGACAGGACAGCTGTATTGCAACAACAAGTCCTTTAAAACTCTCTGACACTGTGCACCACATGTTGTCTCTTTACATTGCAAACACAATGCATCTGAATGTGTTTTACATCTGAAAGCATCAAGCTGTTTGGTTTGAGAAGTCGGAAACACATGCAGGTTCTTCCAAGCAACTGTGTATCAAAACCAGAGATCTGCAAACCATCTATGCAACATCATCAATGAAATACTAAACAGCACTTGTTGCTGGAATAAGATAAATGGGGAAGCAATTGGGATGTTGTTTTAATCTTTTTTTTATAAATGCAATATGCAGAAGCTCAGATCATTTCGCTTTTGATAGGAATAATGGGGGGAATCACAGATAAGCCGTCATTTATTATAAAACCCTATAGTAATTATCTTTTTGGCTTCCTTTTGAGACTAGATGGGAAGTGAGATTAGATATTTGTTGACTGTCTTTGCACGACAACATCTCGCTCCCATGTGACGTAGTCTTCGTGATGGATTTCGCCCTGAAGATTTCAAAAACATTCCCAAGCATGCTTTGTCCT
This sequence comes from Notothenia coriiceps, assembly GCF_000735185.1. NCBI lineage: Eukaryota > Metazoa > Chordata > Actinopteri > Perciformes > Nototheniidae > Notothenia > Notothenia coriiceps. Next base: position 84,699 of record NW_011336805.1, on the reverse strand, counting down.
CTTGGCCTTCTTTAAAAGCTGGCTTTACTTGGTTTGGTAAACACTGTGCCCAACAACCGCTGTGTGCTTTGAAAGGAGATTAGGCCAGTCACAGGCTGGCAAACCTGTTGGCAGAAGACACAAACACTGAGCAGGCCTGAGGAGAACACACTCTGCACACACACACCAGGGCTGTTTGAAAAGGAGAGACCAGAGGACATACAGAGATTAACCTTTGACATTCAAGGCATTGAGATGAAATATTGAAAAAAGCAACAACAGCGATTTACAGGATCAAATACTTTACATGCATTACCACTGTAAGGACAGCAGCTACCTTTGCAATGTACAGTATATGCACGAGGATTGGGAGGGTTACTTTAAAGGGTCCCTCTTCTGCTCATGTTCAGGTTCATATTAGTACAGTATTTAGTGCCTCTACTGTGACATGTGTCCATGCTTTAATGTTCAAAAAGCTTTTTTCTCTTACTGTCTGTGTTGCAGCACCTCTTTTCACCCTCTGTCTGAAACCAGAACCCAGTCTGCTCTGATTAGTCAGCTGGCCGGCTCTGTTGGGATTGGTCAACTGCTTAGAGATGTCCCACCCCTTAGCCTATCACGTACAATGTGTTGGAGCACTAGCCAATACGAGCCAGGTGTTGTTACATATTGATGTCACTATAATAATAATAATAATAATAGATTTATTTTGTTAGCGCTTTTACAGGTGCTCAAAGACGCTTTATAGATATAGTAAAAAGAAAAAGAACAACAAATACATATATATAGTTAAAGTTAAAGTCAAATAATAGAAAAACAATCACAAAGCCAGATTGAAGAGGTGAGTTTTTGTGAGTTTTTTGAAGGTGGTGAGGTCGGTGCAGTCTCTGATGGGTTGTGGGAGTGAGTTCCAGAGGGAGGGGGCAGCGACGGAGAAGGCTCTGTCCCCCCAGGTCCGGTGATTTGTGCGGGTGGGGATGGATAGGAGGTTGGCTTCTGATGAGCGGAGGCAGCGGGAAGGGGTGTGGTGGTGCAGCAAGTCTGTGAGGTAGGGGGGGGGGCCTGATTGTTGAGGGCTTTGTGCGTTATGAGGAGGATTTTGAAGTTGATTCTTTGATGGACGGGGAGCCAGTGGAGGTTCTGGAGGACGGGAGTGATGTGGTCTCGGGAGCGGGTGAGGAGGCGGGCAGCAGAGTTCTGGATATGTTGGAGTTTATTGAGGAGGTTGGATGGTATGCCATAGAGGATGCTATTGCAGTAGTCGAGTCGTGATGTGATGAATGCATGAATCAGGGTTTCAGCAGCAGAGGAGGAGAGTGATGGGCGGAGACGGGCAATGTTTTTGAGGTGGA
>NW_011336805.1:78523-83361 GCF_000735185.1 Notothenia coriiceps | reverse complement strand
TGTGTGTGTGTGTGTGTGTGGGGGGGGGGGGGGGGGTGTGTGTGAGATTAAAATAGCCCAATTGCTTTTACAATAAATAAACATTGAATGTGTTTAATTGAATAGTAAAGGGGTTTAACGTTAGTGGCAGGTTGTGTGTGAGAGAGAATAAATAAGACAGCCCAATATTTAAAAAGATTGTTATTCTTTTCCCCCGCATATTTCGCATATTTCGCAACTTTCCGCATATTTCCTAACTTCCCGCAATTTCACTGCATAAAATCACATAAAACCCCGCATGTTTAATCGCATAATCAAGGAATTTAGCCCGCGTTTTTCTGGAGGGTCTAATGAATCAGGGTTTCAGCAGCAGAGGAGGAGAGTGATGGGCGGAGACGGGCAATGTTTTTGAGGTGGATGTGATTGATGTGGTGATTGAATTTGAGCTGACTGTCGAAGATGACTCCGAGGTTGCGGATGTGAGGGGGGGGGGATAGAGTGTGGCTGTCAATGTTGAAGTTGAAATTCTGGATGGCTTTGGTACGGGATGGGGGGCCGATGATGATGATGTTTTTTTTGCATCCATGCTTTTATTTCTGAGAGACAGTTGTTGAGAGTGGAGTGTGTTGTGGGGGTGATGGTTCTAAAAGTAAACAAAGGAGTCCAATGGAAACGAGTTTCTCTCCCTCTGGAGGGAACACAGGGATTTGAGCCTTTGCAGACCATTTACATGCACAAAAACCTATATAACAGGAAAGGGAAATACCCCAAAAAGGTTAAAAGGCCTCTTTGAGGGATTCAGATGGCCTTTTATACTTTTTTTAAAGGGTGGTGTTACTGGAAATACTTGTTTGTTCGTCCTGTAACTTTGCCATATGTGCAGCCATGTGTTTGTTTCTAGTTGAACCTTTTCGAGGACAACATTTCCAGTAAAGGCTACAGAAACTTCACCGCTATCATCAGCCTCACGTCACTGAGTCCTGAGACCATGTGTGGTGACTGTATCATCAGATAGTCTAACAGAGAGAGCTGTCTCCTCACGTCTGCTTTAATCGGTCACTGAGGAAAATATTGCTCAATAATCATCAGCAGCATGACAATCTGTTACTGATTCACCTGATGCGCGTAACAGTCATTAATTTTTGACAGACTTTCTCATGTCTCGATATGTGGCTTAAAAAACAGGAAAATACACATTACTGTAATTTCCCTGCAAAAGGGAAAGGGCTACATTTGCATTCAAAAACGTGAGTATGTTTTATAAATACTGCATGTCCTTCCATGTTCCTCCATCAACATGATGCTGCTGTAACCCACCTATTAGGAAAACCCTGGGGAAGTTTAGTGAAAGTCATGAATGAGTGTCAATATTTTACTTTTTAATATAAAATATATTTTAAGCATTTTAGCTTTGCTTGAAAACACTCACTGGTTTTCTTATAGCCCATAATAAGGCCACAACTTTCTCTAATGATTGAGAAAACGTTAAAACCTTTCTACATCTTAGCTTTTGTCACACATTAATGATGAAGAAAATAAGTTTTAAACAGTATTTTATTATGCTTTTAGATTATTCTACAGGTCTTGTCTTTACAAATATCTAACTGTATACTTTATTAACAGTATTAATGATACTTTATTGTAGTATTAGTGCATAAAAAGGCAAGATAATGACAGTGATATGTTTTGGTTAAACCCACATTGTCAGATGTTGTGGCCACTTAGGGGTAGAAGAACAAGCTGTAAACAGAAAATTGAAATATGATAAGTTGATGAGCTCAGCAAAATCCATAAGTTAGGTTGGATGTGGGAATACACTCCTCTTTATCTGATATTTAGTCCCCATTTACATAGATAAGTTAAGTGCAACATTTAGGGCTAATATTGCATTAGGGTGCCTGTTGCTCCTTTATAAAAGTATACTTGTATTAAAAATGGTCCCTTATTATTATATGTATAGTTTTATCAGGTACAACAGCAGCATCTTCTCTAAGCAGCACCACACAGTCTAAGTGAACTTAAGACTGTGTGGGAAACAGTCTTTTTTCTAAAGTTTTGTGATAAAACAACAGACAATCTTCAGGATTTCTTCAGAACAAAACTATTTCAAATTCACAAAGACATGTATTTTAAGTAAACTGAAGACAAAACTTTTAAACTACATACAAATAAACAGAACAATTAAAACGAAATTTACAAAAAGAGCCGTTGATGACTGTTATTGTCACATTTCATTTTGGCGCCAATAAGCTGTAACTATTGTGAAAGCACTGCATTTTTAAATAAATGAACATACCAATCATACTGATACATGTCTATACTATTTCATAGAGCAGGTCAAAATTAAGTCAGGCAAAGGAGTGTGTGGCGTGTGTGTGAGCATGTGTTTGTAGTTAGGAGTTTTGGATGAACATCAGTGGACCTGGTGGTGGATAAGGAACAGTTGAGGAGTGATGGAAGAGAACAGCACAGTTTGGAGAGTCTCCTCTGAACAGAACGACATGTTCAGAGCTGACCACAGGAAGGAGCGCTCTGATAACCAGAGAAGCCTCTGCCTTCCACTGGGAACATGGAGGGCTGCATTTCTACATTTTCCCTTAATGGGAAATACTCAGTTGATTAATTATGTTTTCAAAGTGGCCCTTTTTATACCACTTGATTTATTATTAATAGCACATAAAAAATAACCTTCAAACAGACAGTAGAATGTGCAAGCGAAGTCCAAAAGCCTGAAGGGAAACAACATACTTTTAGATCAAATTAACTAAATCCAATTAAAAAAAATAGATTTAAGACATAAAGTTGTATCCTTTGAAATCACACAAAAAATTAAAATAAATCATCTGAAACTTGACAATGATATAACAGTCGACATAAAATCCATTAAAAATTAATAAAAACATAACAAGAAATAAATAATCAAAAAATTAAAATAAATAATTGAATGCAGTATTTACTCTCAGGATTATCTATAATATATAGATAAATATATATGTATATATATTTTGTTATTTTATATTTTTGGATTAACGTCACTGTGATTTACATTTTCCACAGTATGGGTCGTAGATATTTTACATAAAATGTAAATAGGCGGGTTTTAACACGGGGAATGTGAAGGTCCATAAGAGATTATTTACATTTTATTTGTAATGACATTGAATTTCCACTATTTAAACCGATATTTGCAAGAAGTCCTGCTGCATTAATTTGATATATAGTGGCATCCATCTAAGAGTACCGATCAGTATTTCTTTTTCTATCCTTTAGTGTCCCACGGCCTCTGTCTTCTCCCACATTTACTCAGCAGATCTATTAGCTCTGCAGGACTCTGAGGTGTCGGGAAGTTCTGCTGCTTGCCATGTGTGACTTTATCCTGCAGGTGCCAAGTATTTCCACTCAGAGCTGTTGGTGGACTTACTGTAACCCTCTGTTGCCTTAATGCCCTGAAATGGAAACACTTGGCACATATGTGTAGGTATGTTAATGCAAGCATTCATTCTCCTACACCAAAACATAAACACCAGCGCTAAATGCATGACATAATCTCAATGTAATGTTAATTCCTATTTCAAAGGAGTAGGTTGGCAATAAATAAAATATCCCAAACTTCTTGGATAGATGGGAAGATTGATACCGCTTAGCATAACGGCTGAAAACAGAGGGAAACACTTAGCCTGGCTCTGATAGGGTAAAACAAAGAATGTATTCCATCGAGCATATGTTTATCTCAATTATTACGATTTTACATGTTGTTAGTTTAATCTGTAAATGAAATCTAAGGGTAAATACAAGAGGTTATTTGCATCAGTATCGCAAAATTCAAATAGTTTTAACTATGCAAAATGGCTCATTTCATAATGAATCATGTATTATAATCAAGATGGGATGTTTAACATATATATTCTGCTGTGTATCTTAATGCATCTAATAACTCATATTGAAAATAATAAATACAAATACAAAATTTGCATCTTAAATATAGTGGAAGATAATATAAAGTAGCATTCAGCTGGGTGGAGATTTTCTTTCTTTTGCACACAACCTAGCTTTTATTCCCTTGTTCAAGTCTTCCTGCAAAGCTAATCACCAGGCAGCTGGACTGAGCTGAGATTAGGATATATTTAAGGACAGATTTTCTTATTTTCTAACTGTATACTATATGTATGAAAGCAGAGGCGCGGGAGATATTTTGAGTGGGGGTGCTGAAGTGCTGTCCGATGTGCTAACATTACGGGCACTATAGAGCTCACACAAAAGCGCGAGCACACCCACTACAAAGATGTAAAATATAATTTTACCAACAATGTGGAATTTATTGGCTACATATTACACAGATTATGCACGGCTGCAGCAGCAATAACCATACAATAATAATTAAAATACCACAAACATCATATTGACCACTATACAGATTATGCACATGATTTAGCAGATTTAGCGTTTTTAGAGAGTGTAGAGCCGATGAATGGGAGTCAGAGGCGGTGTGTTCAGTATGGAACTCCACACTTTATTATCCATAAATCAAGACAAGGTAAGTACGTTTACTGCTCTGTATGTCAAGCTAGCATGAAGGACAACAACAACCCCGGTACCCTCACTAACGGGTCCGAGTTGCAACACAATAATCCCAACTGTGAATTATGTCTTATAACGTGTCACCACACAAGCCCCCCCAGAATTCACTCATACACAAAATCTGAGGGGGGCGGCCCCGTCGCGGAGGTCGAGGTGAGCAGCCTTCACCCGGTCCACCGAGACGTGCTCGGCACTGCCACCCAGGTCGACCACCAAGTGCTTGTCCCCGTGTTCCAAGACCCGGAAAGGCCCATCGTAAGGGGGCTGCAGGGGGCCTCTGT
>NW_011336805.1:75293-78504 GCF_000735185.1 Notothenia coriiceps | reverse complement strand
GATTTAGGCAGTTTGTTCCAAATTGTTGGGGCATAATAACTAAAAGCTGCTTTTCCATGTTTAGTTGTTATTCTCGGAACAGAGAGCAGACCCGACCGAGAAGACCTGAGACTGCTGGATGCTTCATAGTGATGGAGTAGGTCGTCTATATATATCTCGGTCCTAAGCCATTTAGTGATTTAAAAACTAGCAGTAGTATTTTAAAATCAATTCTTTGGCAGACTGGAAGCCAGTGTAATGATCTCAGAACCGGAGTGATGTGATCCACTTTTCTAGTGTCAGTGAGAACTCGAGCAGCAGCGTTCTGAATCAGCTGCAGCTTTCTGATAGATTTTTTAGTGAGCCCTGTGAATACACTATTGCAGTAGTCGAGTCTACTGAAAATAAAAGTATGGACAAGTTTTTCTGAATCCTGTTGAGACATTAGTTTTTTAATCCTTGATATATTCTTCAGGTGGTAGTATGCAGACCTAATAACCTAATAACATCACTACACCCAGATTTCTTGCTTTGTGAGTTACTTTGTAGTCTGCCGATTGAAGCTCTGTGATTACTTTTAATCGGTCCTTCTTTGCTCCAAAAACAATGATCTCAGTTTTTTGTTTGTTTAATTGGAGAAAGTTCTGAGTCATCCAGTCAGTGATGTGCTCAATGCACTTGCTCAGTGTTCTAATCGGAGAGTAGTCTCCCGTTGTAATTTTAAAATAAATCTGGGTGTCGTCTGCATAGATGTGATAGCTTAGATCGCTCTTTTTAATAATTTCAGCCAGAGGTAGCAAGCAAAGGTCCTAAGATGGAGCCTTGAGGAACCCCGCATGACATATTTATCAGGGTTGATTTGTAATTGCCTATTGAGACAAAGTTTGTTCTGTCCTTTAAGTAGGAGCTAAACCAGTTTAGAGCTGTTGCTGAAACTCCAACCCAGTTTTCAAGACGGTCTAGCAATATGTTGTGGTCAACAGTATCAAAGGCAGCGCTGAGATCTAATAATACTAACACTGATATTCTGCCACTGTCTGTGTTAAAAACATAAAATCCAGGTTGTGCTTGGTGATAAAATCATTGATTAAAAATGATTTACCTGCTAAAGACCTGACATTTAATAAAGCCAGTTTGAGTGTGTTTGACATACCATCACTCTGACTGTTAACGACAGAACGTGGAGCACGTGGAATCTCCATCAGTGCCGAAGAGGGCGGGTCGGTTCCAAAATAGATTGAAATTGTCAATAAAACCAAAATTGGCAGCTCTGCAGGCGGATTGGAGCCGGGTGTGGAGGCTGAGGATCCTAGTGAAACTCCCCTGCTCCGCGGCCTAGCATTGGGATCGCACCTGAGATAAAAACCGATTTTTCACAGCTCCGTAAAAGAATACAACATTTCTTAAAATCCTTTTTTGTCAGCTCCGACTGCTGGCGGGCTGTATCGTTAGACCCCACATGGACGATTAGGCGATTGACAGAGGACGGGAGTGAGTGCAGCAGCCCCGGGAGTTTCTCCAGGATAACCGGGACGGTGGCTCCAGGGAGGCAGCGTTGAAAAATCGGAAGTTTCTGATTATGGATCCCCGATTATTAATGTGGTTGGGGCGAATAGGGGACGAGGGGGTGCCGGTGATTGAGGATGTGGTGACCGAGCAGAAACAGCGAGATGACTTTTTTCCTCAGATTGCATGAAAACAAGGCTGGGGCGTCTTGGATGGAGGTTGGATTTTCGCGCGGTGGCGCCGGGCGCCGCAGGGCAAAATATCTCCGAGAGAAAGGCTTGCGCCGATTGTCTCCCCATATTGCTACTATGTCTCGTCTTTGAGTAGTCTTACGATTTAGTGAAGAGAGGTGGTCGTGCCGGACGGGCATGCAGGGACGCCGAGTGACGTGCCACAGTGGCCTGGGAAGCAGCACAAATGCTGTCGGCTGACCGGCGTAGAAGTTGCAGAGGGCGCCCAGGGTGCAGATCTGGGACGGGTCGGCTGCACCGCCCAGGGAGCATGGGGGGGCCAAACTGGACGGACGAGATCGTGCTACGGGCCAGGCCGCCCCGCGGGCAGCCACCAGCTGGACTGGACCAGGATCATCTGGACGGAGTCAGTGCCGCGGGGGGATCAAACTGGATGGGACCGGATATGTCGGGGGACAAGGCCGGCGAAGCGGGTTCGAAGCACACCACCCCTTTTGCGGAACGTGCCCGAAGGCCGGAGCGAGGTCGAAGCTGACCCCCCGATTCCAAAAAGTCAATTGAGACGGTGCGCGAGCCGGACTGTCCGCAGACGCGCGGATTGCTGGGGGTGTCGGAGCAGTCGGGAGAGGGCGGGAGACAAGCGGACACACAGGACTCCCACACGAACCCTGTGTCAAAACATGGAATAGTTGCAAACTGAAAAACAAGAGAACGCAAAAGCAAAAGTGGATTTAGTCTTGTTCACCTATTTTATCTGCTACCCTACCATGAGATCCTGTGATCTTACTATCCGCAAGTATGTACATCTTTTTTACATTTCAGCTCTGTACAGAAAGTCTCGTCGTTGTATTATTCCTCTTCTTAATGGTTCTGTTTATCTGTTTTTATTTGTCTTTTTGAATGTTTATTTTTAACATCTACCTCCTCAGGGTGTTATTGAGGCATATCATGAGTGTGAAAGGTTTAGGCTAGAAGGCCATTACTGTCCCTCGCACCAATGACCAAATGCGTCAAGATGTTGTTTAAGCCAAGGGATCGGTTAAATGTTGTCTACGAGAGCGCAAAACTTCCCTTTCCACTGGCACAATCAACCGGCTCTGACTGCCGGCCGCGATCCCACAACCGCGCTCCCCACCGGTCCTATGCATTATAGGATGTATGGTGAATTTAGGATGGCCGTGGGCGGGCAATCCTGGATCCTAGGTCGGTGAGCCGCGCGTCGGGGTCTAATTTGCCCGCAGGACTGACCGTGCGCTGGAAACCCTCCGCTAGAGTGAGGGCGCCCAGGGCTGGCATCCAAATAACTAAAGCAGTGCTCCGAATCACCTTTCAACTGGGCTCGGGTGTGTCGCGCGGAGCAGCGAAGGAGGAGCGAGATTCGAGACGTGCTGAAGGTCGCGGGCTGCGCTTCCCAGGATAACTGAAAAACTTCTCACATTAATTCCCTTATCAAGGCAGACGCCCACCCACCCTTGCGGAGAAACCCCATCTCGGCCCGATTGTAATCTGCAATCATCGTTCTTTCGATAGGTCAA
>NW_011336805.1:61859-75248 GCF_000735185.1 Notothenia coriiceps | reverse complement strand
GGTTTTTATAAAAAAACAGACCTCGGGCGTATAAAGTATCGCACTATCGATTATTTCAACGAATAACAATATGTCTGTTTTTGATGTCAAAAAAAACGTTAAATAATCCGATAAATAATGTAATATATTTTGACAATTGGAGTTATTCTTGTTTCTTGAGATATTCCTGACGATGTCCTAACTAACATCTAAACTAAACAAAAACTAGACATTAAAACTTAATACATTGAAAAAAATAAAATAAAAATCGTATAACAAATAACAATAATATAAATATTGAATATGAAAAAATTGCGTTAAAGTCTATACGTTGTGAATTCGACAGACACCGAGAAAGGACGACAGTGCGACGTTAAAGGGAGACACCCTGATAATTTCCCTAAGACTAAAGACTATACCTCTTAATATTTCTATTATGGGTGTCCTGGATGAAATTTTATTTAATTTGTGGTCCGTTGAACCCCTCAGGAGACGTGTAAACTTCCTTTTTTTTATAATAATTTTACCCGGGGAAACTTTATTTATTTTTGTATATCGACGTGGGATTTTTCTCAATTTCCATCCCATCCATTCTTACCTTTTGGTCGAGCTCACGCGATCTTAAACTTTTATGTTGTTGGCCTTTTTATACCGGAGAAGGAAGTCCTGAAGAATGTACTCAGGAGGAGGTTGTGTGTGTTTGACACCGTAGTAGGTTACTCCGGTGCTCTAATCAAAACAACGTGTCTACCTTCCTATTGGCCTGTAATTATTCATTATGGTTTTGTCTAGGTTATGCTTTTTTAGGAGCGGTTTAATTATTGCAGTTTTCAGGGCCTGTGGAAATACACCTGATTGAAGAGACTTGTTTACTATGTGTAGTATATCTGAGGCCAAGCAATGAAAAACAGTTTTGAAAAATCCTGTCGGGATGATGTCGAGGCTACAGGAGGAGGATTTCAGATTTTGGATAATGTCTTCCAGGTCTTTAGCATTTATCAGATGGAATTGTGACATGGTGTCTGAATTGGCTTTAGGTGAACATAGGGACAACACATTAGCTGTACCTGATGCAGAGTCATTGACTGCCTGTCTAATTTGCATGATTTTGTCAGTGAAGAAGGAGGCAAAATCATTGCAGGCCCTGGTGGATAGAAATTCTGAGGCTATCGACACTGGGGGGTTTGTTAGTCTGTTGACTGTAGCAAACAAGGCACGTGAGTTGTTTTTCTTTTTGGTAATGATGTCAGAGAAGAAAGACTGTCGTGCCTTTTTTATTTCCTGATTATCGAAACCGAGTTTCTCTTTATATATTCCAAGTGAACCTGGAGATTTGTTTTTCTCCACCTGCGTTCAGCTTTTCTGCACTCAGTTTTTGCTGTTCTCACAGTCATGGCTTTTCTGCAGATATTTTCTTGCCAGATACTTCCTTTATTTTAATGGGAGCGATGGTATCCATGACATTTGTTATTTTAGAATTAAAATGATCAACTAGCTCATTTACTGAAAAGATAGCATGTGCAATTGAGGGAGTAAACATCTGGGCAAAGATTTCCTCTGCATTTTCAGTTAAGTGACGTCTAGCGGTTACCTCTTTCTTAACAGTTGTATGGACGGTAATAGAGCTCTCAAAGAAAACACAGGAATGGTCGGAGAGCGCAACATCAGTCCCCACAAGCTTGCTCCATGCTTTAATGTTCAAAAAGCTCTTGATCTTTCTCATACTGCCTGTGCTGCAGCACCTCCTTTTACCCCCTGCCTGAAACCAGAGCCCAGTCTGTTCTAATTGGTTGGATGGCCGACTCTGTTATGATTGGTCAACCTCTTAGAGATGCCCCGCCCCTTGGCTTATCACGTGTAATGTGTTGGAGCGCTAGCCAATAGATGCGCGAGTGTTACGTTGTGATGTCACTATCTTACGGAAGTAAACAAAGGAATCCAATGGAGGCGTTTTAGGCAGGGGGGGAGAGTGTGTTAGAGAAACTCCCTTTGGGATTTTAGCCTTTGCGGACCATTTACATGAACAAAGATATAACACACTACAGGAAAGGGAACACCCCTTTAAAGTTTTAAAACAGACCGTATTGCCATCACACTGTCTATTACAGGTCCTTTTATTGCCAAAAGATAAAAGGCCTCAGAATCAACATTTAGATCAGAACCAACTAACCTGCTCATGTCCAGCTTATCTCTTCTTCATGAATTATGCAGCTTTAATTTACTTATAATGTGCTGGTCAGGTGCCTTTGATTATCTCAAGAGTGATAGCCTTATTGCTTTATTATTTATTGAAATCACATGTACTATCCACTCAAATAATGTGAGATATGCAAATAGGGTGAGGATTAAGGTTTGCAATCCCTCCATTATTAACCTTGGTCATAATCACACAAAATAAACAAGGATGGGGGGTGTTAACATTTTAGGATATGTGACATTCACAAGAAGCTTTCCTGCAGCTCTTTCCCATGCAGGTAGCACTCAACCTTTTAGGTTGATGATCAGTCATGAGTTGGCTTGGGTAAATCCAAAATGTTTAAAGTTACTTTAAGACGTTGCATTTCAACTCATGCTTCATGCTCAGCTTGGGACATTTGGCAGCCCTCCATATACAAGACAGCAAATACAAATGCAGAACAACATCTTCCTGCTGGACCTTTATTTTGCCCAGAGGCCATACTAATTATAACTCTACTTTAGAAGAATCTTCACCTAAAAAATTAAACAAACAAAAGGCTTCCTTTATAGCCTTTGGTTTGTTCCTTTTTGGCTTCTGTAGAACATGGAGTGCAACATGATGGACTCAGCGAAAGAGGGTTATTCTAAAGAAAACACACAATTTATTATTTTAATCTGATTATATATAGATAAAAACATAGTGATGAATATTATATTCCTAATTCTGCTGATGGATCACCCTAAATACTGGCCCATTAAGCTAATTTGCAGCTATTTCCATTGTTTGAAACCGCTTAGCTGCCACTGCCGATCATGAGCGTACGTGACTGGGTCAGCGTCATATTTTGTGTCACCAGACCACTGCCTAAAAACAATATTGCTCATTACAATCTGCATCTAGTTCTTGATAGCCTTTTACATTAATGGAATAATTAGCAATAAAGAGACAGATTGCAGTTTTAAGTTCATTAGAAGAAAATAAATCACTATCCTATTAAAAAATCCTTCATGATAAACTTGGATCCTCACAAAAACAGATCACTTATTCCTTGGTCTTTTCCACATTTCCCTGATATCTTTCCTCATTTACTAACAACGACAAATCCTATTGAAAATATTGAAGAATGAAAGACATAAAAAGTGGAACACATACATGCTTGGATACATCAACAACAACAAACAAGCATTGGTTTCCTGTTTTTTGTTGTCTCAGGAGTGTGACGGTGTAGAGCTGCAGATCAGGTCTGCTCTCTATGTTCAGAAGAAGCCTCAGACTGTAGCCTGCTGGCCATGCCGATCGCAGCATTATGACGGTTTACATAATAATAATAATAATAATAATAATAATAATAATAATAAGCTGTGGTACATCAAGTTTTACGCCAAGACTTGCTTACATGAGCAGGCCATAGATTAACACAAAGAGATTAGCACAGGAGCAGTGTTATATTAGGATTCAAAGAATGATTAGAGGTGTTAGTGTTACGTAATGACATTATTGAGTATCTGATGTACGAGTCTTTGCAAAACAAGCACAAACCTCCATCAACAGGTGTGCATCTATAGTAAAGAAGCAAACGCTGATAGAGAGTGGTGGAATCTAACTAATTACATTTACTAAAGTACTGGTTATGACTTGATAATAACCCCCATCATTAAATATTTTGGTTATGGTTCATTCAAATGTTTTACTGTCAAGAAACAATGAAATTATTAAACATTTCTGATTTCTAATTAGTGATATTTGTTATGTTACTTTATCATTTGTTTGTTTAATGTCAAATAATTATTTTTGGAAAATTATATATTCTTTCGTAGCTGAAACATATCTATAAAATTGTCATTGTGATTAGATTAAATAGCAATTTTTTAATGACGATTGTGGCAATTGTTAAACATTTTTATTTACTTTTGTTGGTTAATGAATATCAAATTATCTTTGAAGCTTTAAGCAATTGTACACAGATCGATAGACACTGTATTATAATCAAACATGTTGTAAAAGATTTATGTAGCTTGACTTTTGGCACTCGAGTAGATCTTTTCTTTATCTAAGTTTATCTAACACATTAAAAATCACCAACATTTGGATGTACAAACGTAGTTTTGTAAGTTTTAGGAAGAGTATTGATTGACAACAACTACAATTTATTTTCAGGTGAAACATCATTGTTTCTATTCTCAGAAGCTCAAACCCTAAAACGCTATTAAATGTTGACCACGTTTGTTGGAGCCTCCTTGAATCACATTTGTTGTTCACACCGAACAACACCTGGTTATATAATCGCCCTCACTCAGTGACCTCGCAGGCCCCAAATATGAAAGAGGATAATAGGAATACACACACACACACACACACACACACACACACACACACACACACACACACACACACACACACACACACACACACACACACACACTGAGGAGGGTGGAGATGAGGAGGGTGTTAAATATGATCTGGCCAGTGCTGACGACTGCTGTGTGGTTGGGTTCTCACATCAGGCCTGCATCAGTGGGAGTGTGTGTGTGTGTGTGTGTGTGTGTGTGTGTGTGTGTGTGTGTGTGTGTGTGTGTGTGTGTGTGTGTGTGTGTGTGTGTGTGAGCGAGTGTGTGTGTGTGTAACAGGGTGATAAAGCTGCCTTTGGGATCTGATTGTGGCTGCTGAGCCTCTTACTTGTGTGTCAGGTGTGTCAGGTGGACAGCTCTGGCAGCAGACCTTCATCTTCCACGTCTCTCATCATCTCCGCACAGATGAACTATCACTGGAATGCCAACACGGAGAGGTTTTTTTAAGGGTTATTCTTATAGATATACAAATATTAAGAGCATTTCCTGTAGGTTACGACTGTTTGTTGTTGAAATAACCGTTTAAAAAAAATGAAAAAAATAAAATAAAATAATTTACAACAGTCAGCCCCTCTTGAAAATGCCCCCTCTGTATCGTTCAGGGTCTTCCAGATGTACTGTGCAGTCTGTGAGTAAACTGTTGGCAGGAGCTCTCTCTGTCATGACCTAGATCTCTGACAGTAAACAGCTGCTTCATAAAGCGACGTTGTGCTGCCATCAGCAGAACGGCCCGGAGAGATAAATGTCAGATTGGACCTCGGCTGAGCCTCTTGATGCAGCTCAGGGCCCCGCGGTTTGTTTAGGACATCCACGGACACTTTGCAGCCAACTGCTGCTGCCAGCATTGTTTTGTTTACTGTCACTTCTATTTATGTATAGCGCTGTTCGCATTTAAGGCATACAAAAGAAAGAAAAATGACTGATGGCACATAAAAACTCTCATATGATAAGCAAATTTGTCTTACTTAATTATAAGCCAAACCCACCTTTCATAACAGAGAATATATTAATATTTAAATCTTTTTTTGTTTTTCATTATGAACAAAAGTAATTTTGCCCCTTGTCATTTAAAACAAATCTGTTAACTTTGGATACTTTGTTTTATTAATGTGAATAAATACACATTTGTTGTGGTTTTGCTTGGAGGATGCAGATTGAAGTTACTTCAACACCTATTTTCACCTAAAAATTCAGATTACACATTGGTTGAGTAAATCAAACTAATTAGACACAGGTCTGGCAGATGGCTATCAGTCAAATAACTAATACACCTCGACCACTGCTGCTGCGGTGGATTAGTTCAGATGATTCTAGATTAGCGTAGGGCCCCCGTGAAAACGCAGAGGAAGCAAGAAGATTATAGCAAATGAGGCAATTGAAAAGAGCATTGATACATTTCTGTAAACCACAATCAATGCTTTGTTTTAACACGTACAGTAAAGGTGTACTGTAGTTTAAGAGGTGTCACACTTCCTCTGTGGTCATTTTCAAAACTTAATTTTGAAAATATAGCAATTTATTGTTGGTGTATGTTGCTTGTAAACAGAAGTAATTGGTTAACAGAGATTATCTGCAGTCATACAGTACAATGAACATGAAGGGTGGACCATACATTTGCATTTCTTTAATATAAATGATCGATTTTTTTTTCCAAAAATAAATAGCGCTTTGAGTTTAGTTATGATGATATGTGATATGCTTTTGTTCTATTGTTTGACATTTAAGATCAAAATATCAATAAAAACTAAAAAGCTGTCCAAAAATGTAAAGTACTACAAACATGTGATGAAAATAAGTTGATTTATTGTCACGGTCTGTCTGTGTTGTGTTTTGTCTGTCTTTGGTTTCCTGTTTTATTTTGAAAAGTGTTCACCCCCTGTCTTGTCTGTTGATTCCTGTCTCTGTGTTTGCCCTCCTTTGTCTGATTGTCTGATTGTGTTCACCTGTTGCCCTTGTGTTTCCGCCTCCCCTGCCCAGCTGTGTCTTGTCCTGTGATTACCCTTCTTTGTATTTAGTCTTGTCTTCCCCTGTGCTCCATGTCGGTTCATTGTTTAATTTTCCTGTCTCCCTCCATGTCAGTCACGGTCAGTCTTTCAGTAATGTTTTTTCCTTGTGCTTTCGTTGTGTTTCACGTCATGTTTTTTCGTCATCGGCTTTTGTAATAAAGCTCGCTTTTGTTTATAGACCTTTACCCTTTTTGTAGTCTGCATTTGGGTCCTACCTTTTCCACAATTTCCNTTGGTGGTGTGTGTGTGTGCGTGGTGCTGTGTGTGTCGTGTGTTGAGCCTGTTAAGTTAGACGTCCTCGGTACGTTTAACATAATATGTTTTAACACCTAGCTTTAGCATCAGCAGTGCTGATGTAATGGAGGCCAACTATTTAGCTACGCTAAGTCAACGGGTTGCAGCAAGGTGCTGCCAATTGCCTCGCTTTACGATTCCTTTCAGAGCTCTATTCGTTAATGGATATGGGTTTGAAGAAGTTGTTACTTTCGGTTATGTGTTGGTTTGGGCCGGTAAACTTGACATCTCAAGTTGCTGTAAAACATGCTTGCCACAGCTCAAAAAAAAAAAAACTTATGGCCTGTTAACTCCTTGACATTAGCTCTAAGCAGCCCAGATCTACGCAGGTAATGATTGCAATGCAAAGTTTTATCTTTTGATCAAAGCAGCTGTTTAGTAAAATAACTTTTTCATTTATTTGTTTTCACTTTGGAAGGGATCGTTAGCATTTCGGACTTGGTGTGTCAACTTCAAAACAATGCTGGTAGCGGTTGCTTCCCTCTCTCGTTCCTGGAGGTTTCTTGACAATTGATGCTCATTGTCTATTGCTCTATTTGATTTTCCATATGAATATACATCTTTGGCGTAAAGGCTGAAAAACATTAGTTATCGACCATTGCTATTGGCCTTGCGTAGGGGACTGATTGCTCGCTATATTGGTGCTTTTGTTCTGAAATCACTCGCTGATGATACTTCATTAAAGCGGCGACCGATCATGGCAAAATGTGCGCTTTTGTCATCTTGTGTGAATTTTGTTAGTAGTATACATGTATGCCGGCGTTCCAGGCGAACTCACCAGTGTCGGAAACACACCCTCTTCTCTTTTCCGTCCTATACCCAAATTTGCGTAAAAACGGGGCTGCAACGGTAGGCTGGTTTGTTATTTGATTTTTCTGACGTCGAAAAGGGGTGCTCGCGTTATATGCGGCCAACGTCTCCACCTAGTCAGGGGAGATGAGAGGCCCGCGCTGGAAAGCGCTGGAGCGCCGGTAGTAATGGCCGCCAGGACCTGCTAAGTGGTGCTGTAGGTCCTGCCCACAAAGCAGATAGCCCTTGCAAAACGAGGGCTGGAAAGGAGCAAATCTAGAGCGAAATGAGGCCATGGGGCTAAAATGCATGTCTGCCTCTGTGGGTATTTTTGAAAAACAACGAATTCAGGACATTTCTTGGGTATAGAGGTATGGGCGCCTCACAATCGTTAGTTTTCGATATAGCCTCCATGAGTTTAGGTCATATTTTAAGACTTTTAACACACCTTAGAGGAGTTTCGAGTTTTGATGTAAGCAGGTAGTTGAGCTTTGAATTTCATTGAAAACTGTATTACCAATGGTTTTCTGGTATTCATGCTGAAAAACAGCGATTGATGGAGTAGGGGTATGGCTATTTGTTGCCCGTTTAATCGTAAAATGGTTACTTGTTTGGCTGCTTAAAGCAAACATGGGCACACTCTCGCTTACTGACAATGCTGGTGTACCGATAGCTTCCGTTCTGGCGGTGGATAATTTCAGTGGGGGCAGTTTTTTTTCGTTTCTTTCTTGTACTGACCTCTCTCACAGCGTGGGTAGGTCGCGCCGCTCCGTGATGGTCCACTATTGGCACATGCAGCAGCTTCGGCGCCCGACCACCTGATATACCAGAGGTAACACTGGTAGGTCACCACGGTGCCCTGAACCAGCTCAGGGTGCAGATGCTACTCTTCCAGCCATTAAGAGATTCTCTTGGCAGCTCAGGCAGGTGTCGTTACGAAAGCTACTTCGTCCAAGTGTGTGTGTGTTGTTGTGTGTGGTGGTGTGTGTGGTGTGTGTGTGTGTGTGCTGTGTGTGTGTGTGGTGTGGTGTGTGTGTGTTGGTGTGCTGCTCATGTGCTGTGTGTGCTGTGTGTGTGTGTGTGTGTGTGTGTGTGTGTGTGTGTGTGTGTGCTGTGGTGTGTGTGTGTGTAGTGGAGGAGAGGACGGTTCGGAGGGCAAACAGCAAGAAAGGACATTAGGAACGAATACAGGATATATTACAGTTCAATTTGTGTGTTTTTGCATCACTTTGAGCTAAAGTCGTGAAATCTTAGCTGGCCTAGTTTGTTAGGACATGGTGCGGCCTCTTGAGGAAGGAGCATCTACAACCCTAACCCCAGATATTTGTCTTTGTCTTTTTTAGGATCAACAACTAGCACTAGCTGATTAGCCACCCTTCTGGACTAGAAGAGCATAAAGCTAAGATATGGTTTGATTGAAGTTGACGGGATGCCTTTATGGGGTGTACCCTTCCAGCTTTTTGAATGTGCTTTCCTTGGAGGTAACTGCTTACCTGATTACCTGTTCAATATTCTTTGACACCTGCCCATGTTGCAGTCTTGTGTTTGCATATCCCACAAATGAGATTCATGAAGAACTATAATAAAGTTCCCCCTCCCTGTATTCCTCTTTGTAGTATCATCCGTATTCTGCCAGCCTTCTTCCTGCCTCTGAATGTATTAACGTCGCTTATCAGATAGTGTGCTGGCCTCGGCGTCGTGCTGATGGAAAGGCCCGCCCAACCACAAGGGACGCCTCTTATTGCTTCCATTTTTAGGTCCTATACCTGCAAAAAACAAATTCCCTGTTCCTTTCTTTCATTTTGCCCCAACTTTCCTTTTTAAAACCTTACTCTCCAATGTGCTGCTTAGTTTCATTCTCCATCCATCTATTGGTATTGAATCCCTCTGTAGCTGGATACCGACATTGTAGAACTTCACTGCCCATACCCTTGATGACCTTCACATTAGACAGAGCTGGCATTAATATTACATGATTTACATAATAGTAGCTAGCGTGTTGAACCCTGCTTTCCATCTTTGCTCTGAAAAGGCTTAACCATCAAAAGACTAAGTATATGGCAAAAATATTTTGAACTAATCCTCTAATAATCACTAGTCAACTTTAGTGTAGTATATGCTTTTTTTCCCATCATCCTTTTATTACACAAAATAAATAAAAAGGATTAGTGTATAAGACATAGCGGGTACAAGAGAATGTCTTGTGTAAATCTTAGGAAATCCTCTGTTCTACATAATGTGACTTTATTTTAAGTTATACATTTTTATTATGCTTTTTGGGGGTTTCCCCTTTCCTATAGAGCGTGTTTTTTGTCCATGTTAATGGTCTGCAAAGGCTAAAATCACAAAGTTCCCTCCAGGAGGTTATATTTTCTTCGGTAACATGGTGACATCATTATACAACAATTGCGCCAATATTGGCTAGCGCTCCAACGTAATGTATGTGATTGGCTAAGGGGTGGGACATCTCAAAGCGGTGGACCAATCACAACAGAGTTGGCCAGCTAACCAATCAGAGCAGATGGGCTCTGGTTTCAGACAGAGGTTGAAAAGAGGTGCTGCAGCACAGGCAATATGAGACAAATAAAGAGCTTTTTGAACATTAGAGCATGGAGACATGTCCCAGTAGAGACACTAATATACACTTGATAATTAGCATAATAGGGCTTGTTTAAGGTACAACGTTATTCAAACTTGTAATCAAAATCGTCAGAAGGAGAATGACACTTGTATTTGGGAGCTAGTGGCCTGCCTTTTGTGTTCTTTAAAATGTGTGGAATAATCATCTGCGGCATTTAAAAAGTGACCTGGTGAAGCAGGGATTCCCAGGATGTCCTGAGAGAGGCGTGCGTATTCCTCTGCAGCATCCAGTCCGTTCCTGGTGTGCAGAGCCTGATCCACTTTAGCCAGGACGATCTGCCTCAGGTTGAACAGCCCTGCGCGAGGGGCACAGTCACATTAAGGGTTTGGAATTCAACATTACCCACAGTTAAATTGGAATACTTGCTTGGTACAAAAGTACTATTTCATGTGTGGTACCCACCGGTGTTTGCAAGGCGGGA
This sequence comes from Notothenia coriiceps, assembly GCF_000735185.1. Classification (NCBI taxonomy): domain Eukaryota; kingdom Metazoa; phylum Chordata; class Actinopteri; order Perciformes; family Nototheniidae; genus Notothenia; species Notothenia coriiceps. The sequence goes on along the minus strand of NW_011336805.1, from coordinate 64,591 downwards.
CTTGATGAGTTTGTCCAGCAGCTCCTCTGGGATGGCGCTGTTGGTCTTGTAGTGCTTGGACATCCTCTGCAGAGGCTCCCTCTCCCACACCCAGTTCTCCAACATCTGAGATGGAGCCTCCACAAAGTCCCGCTCCACGTGAGTCCCGCTGAACATGGCGTAGTCCGCCTGCAAACAAACACATGGACACTCAGAAACCTGATGAGGCGCACTCACTGCCGGCTCACAGCCTGTTTAGGAGACACATTCTCTTAAGGTACGAAAAAAGTAATGACAGCATATTACAATCGGCACCAATGGAATATACTAGAATACACTCCTGTATCATTGGAAATGTACATAGCTAACAATCATTTTAAGCTTTACGAATATCAGCGAGCTCTGCCGTTTGTGGCTGTCACAGAGGGTTCCACAAACTGAGACCAATGTTAATGCTCTGTGTTGCCAGATCTCGCAACAGTTTGTTAATTTTCTCTTAACATGTCCATTGTAAGAATGTTCAGAAGACATGAGGCTTGTAAAAATGGACCCTATATTCACTTTCATAACTCAGTCCATCATAAACTGTGACTAGAACTATCCCATCATTATAGTCATTGGATTCAGACCGGCTGAGTCTCCTAAAGAACCGCAGCAGATGAAACCCATACAACACAGATACAGAAAATTGAATTGTAGAACTAAAATGTATAATTTACAGTTGAAATGCATGGTTCACATCAGAATCAGAATCCCTTTATTAGTCGCACAGAGGGGAAATTTGCACATCAACATGGCACACATGTTGATGCTAAGCTTGTAACATATTTGACCAATTACTTGCTGATTTCTTCTATTCTTATGATCTGTTGCTCAGAGCTATCTTTATCTCTTATCATATTTGTCAGTGTTGATGAACCATTGTAAATAATTGTTCTCCATATAGAAAAAAACACTTCATACTAAATAAAATCACCTGAAAGAGCATTCAAACAGATTTATTGCTACTTTGTAATAACTGCATACTGTTTACGTGAACAGCTAATTGGATGTGAAGCTAGACAGGTGTAGCATCGGTGACTACAGGTGGTTCCTCAGACCTCAGCGCAGAGTTGGTGCATGACGTGTCCGAACTCGTGGAAATACGTCTCCACCTCGTCGTGCTGCAGGAGAGATGGGGCGTCAGCTGTCGGTTTGCTGAAGTTGGCCACCATGGCCGCCACCGACATCTGCCGCCTGCCGTTAGCCAGCAGGCAGCCGGGCTGCAAGCCGAAGCATGCAGCGTGACCATACTTCCCCTCCCTGCAGGGACACAGAACAGACACACACATCAACACATCTGTAGTCAAAAGTAGAGGAGCAACAGGAAAAACAAGGGGGAGAAGGAAAAGGAAACAGACATAAAGGAAGAGGGAACTATTTATAAAGGAAAGAAGAGGAGAAATGACGAGGAGGGGGAAGGAGGAACAGGAAAAGTAAAAAGACGAAGACGAGGAGAGTACATTGAAAGATTGTGAGGGAGGAAATAAAAAACTAAGTGGAGGAGAGGATATTTAGTGAGGGAGGAGGAGGAAAAGTAGACCCTCATAACTCCCATAACTTAGGTGTTCCCTGAATACATGCATGCCCTTTTCACACCAACGCGGTTCCCGTTCTAGCTCCGTGCTAGCGCTCTTCTGGTTCGGAACCGATTTTTCTTTTCAGCCCCCGTTTTGTTCACAACGCCGAGAGCCCGACTGATGCTGCCGCTGCTGCGTCATGACGTCACCGTTTACGCCGCTGATTTTCTCCCAAACGGCGCTCACAACTGCGTCGGGTCGATGATCGTGTTGCTTTTAATCATACGAAGCCAGATTAAATTAAATAACTACTTCCCAACCCTTATACTTTTCTCCAGAGTGCCGTGGTTCATTGCTTATTAATGTGTTTGCTGCTGCAGTGCAGTGTTTGGCATCACAACACTGTTATTAAAGTTTCTCTGGTATAAAATGGGTGATGTTAGCATAGCAACCAAAGCTAAACTGACTACTTGTTGTTGCTATCCTATTGTGGCACAAGCCGTTTTCTACAGGCACATTTTACCGGCGTATTTTTCATTATGATTCTACTTTTGATAGTCGGACATGACCACCTGTGCAGCCCACGTATTGATTCCATCCGATAGCTGCTATAATACAAAATATCTGCCTGCTCTCCACAATGATCAATAACACCGCACGGATGGTCAAAGTAAGCAGTGGCGATTCTAGAGTCTGTGGGGGCCCTAGGCAAACATGAGGCGCGTTCACACCAAGTACTTTTCCCACAAAGGTTCATTGAGAACTACGATTTAGTTGCGTTCACACCAAAAAGTCCCGGAAACTAAATTAGTTTTGGAGAACCCTTTTTACCCCCTTTTCAGTCCCTGCTAGAGAGCAGGGACTTTCGTGGGAGATAAAGGTTCTTGTGTCTGATTGCCTGGGCGGAATGCAAACCACGCCCCGTCAAACTCCCAAAAACGTTTGTGAAGCCGCCATTTTATTATCCTCGCATTGCATCATTAGCATTAGCATTAGCCCAGCGCAGAAACGCAGTGAGACTAACTTATGACAATACAAAATAAAACATGGGAGCAGTGGAGATGAGGAGGTGTCGGCGTTCTGGCGATTTACTCGGAAGGCTTCAGTAGAAGCTGCTGGGAGTCCCAGCAGCTTCTACTGAAGCCAGTCCCCAACTCCGGGGAAGAGTTCTGATGAACTGAGTTCTCATGAACC
>NW_011336805.1:0-61819 GCF_000735185.1 Notothenia coriiceps | reverse complement strand
CTACGTACGTACGTACGTACGTACGTACTACGTACTACGTACTACTACTACTACACACTACTACACACACACACACACACACACACACACACACACACACACACACACACACACACACACACACACACACACACACACACACACACACACACACACACACACACACAAACAACGGGTGACACATTGGTGTTGTCAGCTCAGCAGGGTGTAGGCTGGCCCAGAGAAATACCACAGAGATACCAGGCAGAGCGAGGGACGCCTCAGTGATGGAGTCTGTGCAACTGACCTTTCCTCTGCAGGATAGTAGCGTGCATTTTTGTTTCACTGCACCTGTTTTCAATAATTAATATAGCATGTACTGTAGAATAATTTCATTTTTCACACAATTCTGCAGTACTAGTATTTGTTTTCTAATTCACAATCCTGCACACCACATCATTCAGCAACTTGTTTAATCCCCATTATAGATTTCCTCTTCTTGCCCTTATCTTGCACACACACACATTCACAGCTCTATTTTTTTTAAATGTTATTAGAAGTTATATAAAGGCTAATTTAGCTATTAAACTGAGACACACATGAGATGGAGGATGTCAAATAAGACAGCCATTCCATGCTGTAGAAACACTTCATCACAAATAAAGGTTTTGCATTCCAAACCTTAATTAAAGTAAAGTAATTGAAATATTAAAAGATTAAAGATTAAAAGTAGATGTGCATTCAAATTAAAGTTTCATTTGAATGTTGAAGCTGGTAAAGGTGGCACTAATTTCAGCTCCACAATGCAATACATGGGTTGCTTAAACATGCATGTAAACAACTAATATGAGAAGGTTTAGGGATCATATTTGGATGATGTTGTTGTTGTTGTTGTTTATCTTTCTAGTGTTTGTCATTTGATCCTCTTGTATTGCTATAGTTTTTTAAGTACTGTTTCTTCTACATTCTGTTGTTTAAAAAAGCAAACTCATTAAGCCTATTTTTCTTTCTTGCAGTATCTGATATACTTTTTACCCCTTCGCTTTAGTTTTCTTAATCGAATAAAAACATTACATAATGTATAGGAAGTTGAACAGTTCGAACGTTCATGTGAAATCTCTAATATAAAAATGGATTGCAAATCAACCTTGCTCAAGGTGAGCAGTTCACATGTCACACACACAGCGCTGGCTGGCTGTATCCCTGCTGGGTCTCTTACTGGGGAGGTTGGCACTCACATGACTTAGAAGGACGTTTAGATGACATTTTGTTAGTTAAACTTGTTCATACTAATTCCTGCTAAAGATTTGTAGTAATTGAACGATTGAAGTGCATGAGACAATAACTGTATATGATGTTGTAATGAATGTAAATGTAATAGCTGTAGTGCACATGCAGTAGTGGCATTATGAAGAGTTTGTGCCAACTGTCAGTAGGAGAAAGCGACGACATGCCAGTGGAAAATATGCTTTACCCACAAACCTACTCTCTTCCTCAACATGGCAATGAGGTCTTAATTGTGGCAACATGCCAAGTGAGGGCAGATGGTTGTCATAATAATAATGAACATTAACCCTGTCATATCAGATGTTTGTCATTAATTCCCATGATTTAGACATCTTGTGCCTCACTGCAGTAAATAAAGAGCCAATTATATTTGATTCAATATAATTATAATGCAAACTTTATTTTCATATTCATGACAATTGAAAGCCAACCCCACATTCATTCTCATTTTGGAACGAGCTTTGTCCACTTTGCCTTTCATTTGGCTACATTTNGCGGGGGCGCAGGTTAGGGGCCGGCGGAGCCGGAGGGGCGCGCTGATCAGGGGCCCAATCCCTGACCGAAGTCATCTTCACGACCTCGAGTGAGGGTCCGTCGGCAAGGCTCCAATTCTGCCGGCTCTTGCCCGCGCCTGTCAGGAGGAGCCAAGAGGTGGCGAGGGTCAAAATAAAACACAACAGATATCTAATCACGAGAACGACGCAGACCCCGACCGATTACCGATTACTACCGTCTACGCCCTCCTAATTAATTATTACCGCCGAAGTGTCTTGCAAAAACCCCTCACACTGCCCCGCCACTAGGCGGGTCCGGTGCGGGGGGGGGGGGGCGGGGGGGGGGGGGGGGGGCGGCGGCGCCCGATAGCGTTGTGTCCTCCTTTACAAAGAGGGTGCTTCTCAGGCCGACGAGAGGATCGTCCTGACTTTTCCCCAGTCTTTTTCCAAGGAGATCTTGATTAATCATCGACCTGACAAAACCACCCACTTCCGCCGCTTGATTCCTACGCACTCCCGCCTCCTCGGAACCCTTTTCTGAAGCACACATTCTGCCGCGGGTCACTCACTCCACACCTGAGTCCCTTCCAAAATGCAAACATTCAATTCAAAAAATTTCCCCACTAAAACAACGCCACCCCGAGTATCTTGGACCACACAACTTTCTATCTCACTCCCCTCTCTTCACTGTCCTACTCACTCCGCTCATCTACCGAAAACCTCTCGTGGGTTACAAAAGTAAATATTAAAAGCCGACATAAGATTTTTATTTGTGGTACATATTGTTTGGAAGAACACCGACAAAAACCACACAGGATTCAATTTGGTCCCAAACGCACAGGTACTAGCTCCTCACTTTGTTTCTCTTTTGCTATAAGGGATTATATGTTATTTTCCTCGTCCTCATGACGAGAACCCGAAAGTCCGAACGATAGTTCTGCGTATCTCCTGTCTTTCGCCTCGCTCAGCCCCCCAGAGTTTACTCGGTTCCACATCGTAAATCTCCTCCGTGAAGTTGTTTGCTGCCTGCCAGTAAACCCAAAGCAGAAGAAGTGACGTCAGCGGCTTCATTTGCCTAATCCACCCCCAGGAACTCATTTCCGGTGTGAACGCGATTTGTACTTAGTTCATGAGAACTAAAGAGTTCTCAGGAACCTTTGTGGGAAAAGTACTTGGTGTGAACGCGCCTATTGGTATTAGCTTTATAAATTTGCTACATATTAATGTACCACATTATAAATTGATGATCAAAAGTCTCTTTATCTTTAATGGAACACTCACCTCTAATTTGGCTTCGCTAATCTTCACTGGTTTCCCCTCTTCCACCAGTAGGATGTTGTGATGCAGCACAATGGGTGGCCTTTGATGACTTTCTAGGTACACTTTCACATTGATCCTCACTGCGAGTTCAAGACCTTTTGCCTTCACTGTTAAGTTGAAATACTCTGCAACATGTTTGCTGTCATTGTGCCGATAGGACATTATCCCATTCTTGAAGTCAGACAGTGAGAATAACTCCACTTCTGTTTCATTGCGATAAAGTCCTCCATACTTGGGGGCCTCATCCAACTTGAAGACGACCTCCTGGTCATCTCTGATATCCAAATTTGAAACAATACTAAAATTACTGGTGGAAAAGGTTACCGACTGGCCCTTCTGAACCATTAGGCCAGTATTGTTGCCAACTTTCAAGAAAGCGTCCTGTGCACTGAGGTCTAAAAGACTCGATACAAAGTGTTTTCCATCGGAGACAAAGAGCACAAATCTGCCCATGTTTACACCTTTGTGAATAAACAACACTCGTTTGTCTTCCAAATCCTTCTGTCGGAACTGGAACAGCCGGTGAGAGGTTTCATTAACAAGCACTAGATCTCCCATCGGGATTCCACGTCGAGTGTAAATCAATTGGCCATCATCAAAGTCAGAGTCTGCATCATGATAACGCAAATCATCTATAGTGAGTAACTTCTGTCCATTCTTTACTACTAGGAAAACTTTATCAATAACACGTACCGGCTTTTGGTCATTAACTAGCTGAATTGATATGTTAAACAATCCTTCTTTGGAACCAAATTCATCTTCTGTGATTGACGATTTAAATTCTTGGCTGGTGGAGGCTATAAAAGTGAAATCATCTTGAGTTGATTCACTGTCATCATGGATGTACATTATCCGTTCCTCCAATATATCCTGATTACTGAAGGTTAAGATGTTGTCGTAGCTAGCATTGGAATTTGATCGAGTAATACGGGATAGCTTCCCATGTTTTGGGCTGCTTATTACTGTGTAGAACATATCCTTTGTACTCAAAGTCTCTGCAAACAGAGCATCTTTTCTAATAAGTTTGCTTTCTCCCTCGATAAGTGAGAGTCCATCATTTCTCATAAACACGCTGTTGACATCAGCTTTAATAGTAAACCGAAAGTCATAGTTTTGTGACTCAACATGTTTGGAAACCAGCTGAAACTTGAACCTGTCACTTGTGTCTTCATAAGGCCTGTCAACCAGCTCGTAATGTACTTTTTGATCAGTTACATCTCCTTGGCTAAAGGTTGAGTTCTTGGTCAAGATAGTGGTGTCGAGCAGGAGCTTCCCTTTCTTCGGTGTGGTGAGAATCCGAAAATAGAGGTCATCCTCTGAGAGTACCACACCTTCCGCAGTGGCAAAAAGATTGTCTGAGTCCAGTGTCACTTTTCTAACTTTATCCATATCCATTATAACATTCCTCACCAGGTGGTACTTCACCCACTTCACCGTGATTGGAAAAAGTATTTCAGTGGTTGCCCTTGCAGCAACATGAACTTTGTTCTTAAAGTAATCGGTCACGTTGGACGTCTGGACTTCTTGAAAAGTGCTAACATACCTTAGTCGCCCTTTTTCAAGAAGTCTTTGAGAAAATGAGTCAGTATGCCTCCATTCACCGCTTGAGTGAAGCCTCTGGAGTTCTCCATACTGAGGGGGTTCAATTATATCATATCGGATGTCAACTATTTGTTTTATAGCATTTGTTTGCACAGCCAGCTGTTTTAAACCAAGTATAGCTGACTCTCCTTGAATGATTTCAAGGCCTGTGTTGTTGGCAATCTTATACTCCAGTGCTACAGCCATGACCCTTAAAACCACAGTATTGCTAACTTTTTCCCCATCGCTAACTCTAAGGACTATTCTTGAGTTTCGAACTCCTGTGTGAACAAAGAACACCTTCTCTGCCTCCAAGTCTAGATATGAGAATGAGGGCACTGACTTGCCTGGGTTGTTTTCAATCTCCAAATATCCTGCATCAACATTCAGGTTTCCAAGCACAGAAAAGACAAGGTTGGTGTAGTTGCTGTCAATGTCTGTGGCCCTCAGAACATCAGTGGTGAGGCGTTTCTTTGAGTTCTCCAACAGCACAAAGAGATTACCTTCAGGGAGACTCAATTCAGGTGCATCGTTGGTAGGTGTCATAGTAATATTGTAACGGTACAATTGGTTGCCCTTCAGATAATCAGGAACTTGCTTTCTACTACTTGAATAAATTGAAAACATGAAGAAATCACCTGGTTCCTCGGAGCCTCCATGGATATACATCACTCTTCCATGCCAAAGGTCCAACATACTAAAGGTGTTCTTCTCTTGGTCCTGGTCGACATCAAGCCTTATCTGACCCCGAATTGGTTGCTCCCGAATTTGGAACACAATCTGAGACTGTCGAATGCCAAGCTTCTTGAAGTCTAAGAGCACCTTGATGTGTTTGGCCTCGAGGGATGCTCGACCACCTTCAGGGACCACAAGGTTTTTGAACTGCACAAAGTTTGAGCCATACTTTCTGTCCAAGCCCTTTGCAAGGGTGGAAGTTTGAAGCGATGGTCTTGGGGTTACCAAGTGAAAAAGAGATCCTGCAGCACTTGTTGGACTCACAGTGGTTGATGGTTCATGTTCTGTCTCTGGCTCACAACCAACTGAGATATCCTTGGTGACTACAGCATTGGAAAGACCTGTTTTCACTCTGTTGACTTCAATGTTCTTCAGACATCCTTTAAAGGAACCTCCTCTGACACGCTTACCAGACACAGAGACAAGCCCCACCTTTCTGGCCTCTGATCTGGTGCCGTCATCAATACCTCCAACGAAAAGAGAACCTTTAAACTGAAGCCTCTTTGACTGGGAGCTAATGCTGCTTTTCACCATCTCTCCATCAACAGTAAGCTCGAGGCTTTCGGATCTGAAATGCAACTTCAAAGTATGCCATTTCCTGTCATAAATTGATGTAAGTGATCGAAGCTCGGTTTTGGTTCCACCTTTCCCAACAATGGCCACTGGCAAACCTTCCTGAATCTCCACAGCCAGGAAGTCTCCCTCTCTGGCTGAACTGTACAGGATAATTCCCTCTTTGGCTGAAGTGTGCACGACACACTCAAAAACTGCTTCCTGCTGGGTGTTCCAGGTTGGAAGAGAGATGTAAGCCCTGGAGCTGAAGAAACTGATAGGGTCCTCCTCTGTGGCAAAGAATTGGGGACTACAGCCTAAAGAAACCTCATGGACATTCTTGAATCCGGTATATGGCCTCAGTGATGACAACAAGTCATGTTTATTGAAGACCACCTCGTCCATGCAGCCTCGGAAGCCAATCTGGTCTCTGGGTAGGTACATTTTGTCCAGGCCTCCTGAGCCTCCGACAAACAGCCCATCCGAAATGTCGAGATTATGATTGGAGGCTGGAATCTTAAAACCAGTTTGAGAGTTCTTGTCCACAGTCAGGGTTACGTTGTTCTGCACATGGCGAACCTCCACGGAGTGCCAGGCCAGGTCGTTGAGCTGGGTGCCTTTCTCTGACTCTAACTGTAGCTCCCCTGATCCGAGGTCAAGCTTCAACTAAGAGAAGAACAAAAAAAAAAGGATTTTTAATTAATTACATCGTGTCAAAAGGTAAATTCACATACTAATCTAAAGAATAATCCATTTATCATTTTAGAATACCCATTCATTGCTATAATCCTTGCAACATGCATTTACGAATGGCATTGTTGACTAGTTGGTCCACATCGATTTAATCATTATTAGATTAATTGCTTTGGTTACCCCTTAACTTTTCTTCAAAGGTCCTCTTGATGTTAACAATTAAGGTTTTGAGCAAAATGTCCAGAGAACGTTTGGATGGATTGAAGTTAAACTCGGTCGACATTCAAAACTACTTCAGTTGAATTGCTAATACTTTAATGATGCTTTAAATATTCAGCATTATTATGATGACATACATTTCAACATCACTGTAATTTACAGTTTGCTACTGTGAAGTATGATTATAAAAATACATGTATGTTAAAAATAATATTGATATCATTAGATATAACCTATGACTTATAATAATTAAATATGAACTGTAGACACTGTGACACCTGGAAAAGGAGACACCGGTTGTTATTTCAGTGAGCGTTGTCTGTGATTTAAAACAGGAAGAGAGCTATTATTTATTTTCCTTCAGCTATGTCCGCTGAGCATCATGTCACCATCTCCAACTAATGCTGCATTGAGATGACATGCTTGTCAAGACATGCTGGCTGTTGGATCCTGCTATTCAGGCAAGGGTTTTCCAGGGAGAGGCGCTCAAGTCTGATTCACATGGAATGAGACCCCAAGCCTGAGGATAACTTGTGCGATTGAACGTAAAATGATTTGGTGACCTGTGCTAGTTTAAGGAACAGAGAAGAGCAGTTCACTCCTCGTGCTCACTGAAGTACAACACTGCAACACAGTTGTCAGTGTGATTTATTGCCGGTAGCAAAACTCTAACAGAAATAGATGTTCTCAAGTTTGATGCACAAAGCTAGAATTCATATCTCAGGAAAGACTGAGTTTCCCATGTATGTGTTTGCATATTAAAAAGGTTTTCTTCAGTATGTTTATCTATTCTTTATGTTGATTTGCAGAGCAGCTTACTGGATGCTTTAGAAACAGTCTCCAGGTGACAAATGTATTTCACTGATAAATCCCCCAAACAGGGTTTGTCTTGTAGGCTAAAAATAGTTCACCCGACTTGGCAAACGTGTATTAAATGTCATGTTTATTTATTTGGATAAAGCGCAAGATTCAATTTTTTTTGTAATACTGACACACAGTTTCGCTTGAATTTAACAAGCTTATTAATCTATGAAATAATTGCCTTGAGAAATAGTGAGAAACATATAATACAATTAAATAATAATACAATTATTATCATTTCAGTGGCATCTCTTTTGAGTGAATAAAAAGCACTAAGCAGACTAATTTATGTCTGTACATAAGAACAGTATTTGAGCAGGTGACAATGTTAATAACAAAAGGACTGGACCAAAAAAACACACCTCTTCAGACTGGCTTTTAATGTGTGAATTATGTTGTGCTTCTGTTTTAATATTTTTTTATTTTATTCCCTTTTTATCACCACTGTCTTTGAGCACCTGAAAAAGCGCTTAGAAATGGAATGCATTATTATTATTATTATATTATTATTATTAAGTAAAGAATGGCCTCTTTACACTAATATTGTTTATAATGTTGTATAAAGAGCAATAGAAATAAAACCAGACAAAACATGACATTTAAATGTGTCTCTTTGGGCTTTATGACATTTTTCCAAAAATTGTTGACATTTCATGGACTAATTCATTCATAAAAATGTATCATTGTCAAAATAATAATTAGTTGCAGGCAGCCATATATAACATTGTGTTAGTTATTTATAGCACCAGAAAGCAACCATGTGCATAAATACAGAAGTAAATTATTCAATTGTTGGGAGGCAAATGTGTGTTGCACTGGGATCAAGTCATAAATCATATGGCTGACATAAAAAGTACAATAGCATAATGATCACACACAGATGTGCTGCTTTCATAATCTCCTAGTTTTCACTGTGACAAGTGACTGGTATGGAGCTAACATTCAGCTCGCACTATGCAGGCTTGTCTTCTTGTGTTACTTTGTGGAGTGACTGACACTGTCAACTGTGACGGAGCCATAGCTTACGGTCTTCAGTGTGTGTCTTTCTCGACGCGTGCATGTGGTCAAGCACAGATGTCAGTGTGTATTGTATTCCTTTACATATATGCGTGTGTGCATGTGGGTGCTCATGTATGCATGAACACATATGCTCATGTGCTCAGGCCATGGATGTACCCACCTGCAGGCGACCAGCATGGAGCTCTAGTAGAAAGTAGTCGTTCTGGCCGGCGGCGAGAAACAGCAGGCCGTTGGTACTGGAGGTTCGAAAGCGAATGCGAAGCGTGTTATGGTCGGACGACTCTGTTGCCTTGAGCTGTACAAAGCCGTCACCGTAGAAGGAAGCTGTAGAAAGAGACATCAGAGAGGGGTATAGAGGGGTATTTCAAAAACAAACAGAGACAAGAGGGAGAACATATGTATCCAAATGTGGTGTTCACTCTCTTTTGCAGCCTGTTAAATCAAGGCTATACACTCCGAGTAAGAAAGAGAACTGCATCAGTGAGTACAGTAGCAAGCTGAGGAAGTCAAGCATAGTGGTCCTAATAAAGGCAACATGTGACATTTAGATGTAAAAGTCAGCTAATTATCATTCTGGTTGTTCTTTAACACTGGAGCAGAGCCTGTTTACATGGAAAACACACACAACACAGGGCTTCATAACGCACACTCACACGCACAAATTATACCTCACCAGATTTAAAAGGATGCTTGTTAGATCCTCTGCTGAGCTGAGCCTTCCTGGTGGGCCTGCTTTGTTTATACCATGATGACTTACATGCATTCAAGTCCAACAAATGTGCAATTATGAAGCACTTACATGTAGAATAATCACCACCTTAAGGATGGAACAAAACTCCAGCCTGTGCATTGAGAGAAAATTGCAGGTTTCTGTCTGAAAGTTTGTATTTTTTAGAGAAAGTCCACAAAGTGTCCGAAAACGTAGGAATCACATAACTGAATTTTAAGAGTATTATTTTGACTTTAACGCCACAACAGGAGAAAACAAACTGAGGCAAAGGATGTGGAGGTGAGCTTGGAGGGAGTCGGACATGTTTGGGCCTGCCCTGCCCTGACAGGAACCTTCAACCTGAACATGAAAGGCTCTGACGTTTCCACATTGTCCGTGGCCTCATGTTCCAGAAACAACGTGGCGGACGGTCCCAGCTGTTTCTTCTACCTCACCTCCCAGCCATCTCACATCACCCTGTAATCTGGCCTAACACACTCTGAAGCTTTCTCATCCAAGCCTTCATGCCCAGGCACCACCAGTTCAGTTTTTTAATGAGCTCCAGAGCTCCCACGCATATTCAAAAGGCTAACAAACATCTTCGCCCGTGTGAACAAACATGTCTATTGCACGTTTGATTGGTCTGTGAATCATGACCCAGGGCAGGACTGTAGTGCTGCTAATGTGCCAGAGTGACTCACACCAAAGGCTATATAGAGTTAATGTGAGTTAATGCATTGTCGTTATTCCTGAAAAGAGTCAATGCACTAATGGGTTCTTTGCAAATCCAATCCGTATTATTAACTGTGCAGTACAAATTAACTCAATTAAAGCAGTTAAGCATGAACATTTGCCCTTTAGCCACATTGATACACAGTCAGCCATCAACAGGGGCTGGTTGCAGAGGGATGAAAAACAAAATCAAAGTAACATGTTACTTCAAATACTTTTACTATCAAATATTTTTAATTAACAGCAAAGAAAAATACACCTAATAAGCAAAGAAAAGAGAATAAATGCTTAAGCCCAACATACATGTTACACTTCATCCCCTGGGTTTTCTCTTAGTAATTGCCTGAATTCAATTCAGTCTTTGTGCATCACCCATATTTACAAAATATATTTCTGTTTTGGTGTATTTAAGATACCTTTCTTACCCATCTTTGTAATCTGCTTTTCTTTTCTAGACAGAAAAACAGTCAGTTTTAACATTGAAGAGACAATTCCATATCTTATCTGGGCAAATTAAGATTATTTATAACATCATTTTACATGCAAATATCAAGTTTTCTTATTCAACATGTTATTTCATCTCTTCAAGTCTATCTTTTCTCTGAATAGATTTAGCTTGACTTGGTTGGTTAATTAATTATCAAAAATAGAAATGTTCTATTAATTGACTAATACATTAATCAACTGGCAGTTGTCAGGCCTTTAACCCTTTAACGTTATTATAAAAAAACTAAAAACATGTGCCTGTATTTTCATCAAAAGTCAATCATGTATTTAACCCATTTAAATATATTTGTAGTCAGACAGCTTTCTTCCATTTTAAGAAGCTAGCCTCTTTTCCAGTGAAATTCACAAAAAAATAACACGTTTAGTACCAATTCAAATATAGAGTATGTAAGACCTCGGCAGAGAAATCAAATAAAGGCCACACAAGCTTGAAAATGTTTCCTCTAAAGATCTTAAGACCAATGTATTTGCATCAATAGATATTTATTTATAGATACAAAAATAGCAGTTTTCCGTGATTTTTGTTTAATTTTAATAAACAGCCCTTAACTGACCAGTCTAATGTATTGTGCCTTTAGCAACTGTTAAATACAGCTGGAAATAAACAAATTGATTTTCCAAAGGCACACAGCATCACTCTTCACTCTGACCCCAAGTCAGACGCACGGAATTTGTTGTCATTTCTCCTTTAAACGTCATGTTCATTCGTCTGACTGGATCTTTGTACTTAACAGGGAGGAAGCATTTTCGAAAAACTGCAATGACATTTTTCCCTTAAATTCACAAGGATGGACATGCATGCTCAATTGTATTTTGGTGTCATCTCTGTGATGTTAAAGTCACATGATTGAACGTCATGTTTGGTTAAAACAAAACCCACGGTTTACTGGATTCTTTGAAAGCTGTATACAAATGGAAGACACATTTTAAATGTGGCCTAAATGACATAGTCAAAGGCTATGGATATGTAATATGGATATTACTCGAGAACAATACCCACGCACTCATGAACATAGCTGTGTACACCTGACTGTGGTTGTTCTGTAATCTGCATGTCTGCAGGGGCGGTTTCTGTGGGTCAAGGACATTTTTTGGTGAGATTTCACAAACCTTTTTTTCAACAACAAAGCCAGTGACCTTTTAGTGAACACCCGCTTGCAGTTAATTTGAGGGGGGAGACCAGTGCTTGACACTGCCTGTGTGCTTAGTTTATACAACAGATCAGAGATGCAACTTGACTGAAGTGCCTCTCTGTTTTTTAGTTGACTGTCATCATGCCACTCAGTTGATGATGCATGGTCAAAGCATGTGACGTGGCTGTTTTCAGCAAAGGCTAGTTTCATAATACTAAGGGTATACACATATTCTGAAATCCATTGAAGTAAAACAAATGGCTACACTGTAGTTATTTTTCAATGAAGGATATGGTGAGAATGAGTCACAATGAAATAATTCCTGATCACCCCCAGGGGCCGAGCCTGGATGAACATTGAATTTAGATGACACAAGCATGGAATCACATCAACCAGAGGCTAATGAATACCCTCATAGATGTAAACAATGTACATCTGAAGCTGTGACTCATTTAAAACATATTTTTCCCTTAAGATCTCTCAAAGCAGCTGTCCATTGTTTTATTTATTTATTTAATTGTGCCATTATTGCCACAGTCCTATTGTTCTACAGGCATCACAGTCCCATTTCTGCTGCCTACTATAATAACTCGTTTGGATGAACATTGCAGCCAAACATCAACCACCCATACCCCATTCACAATGTATTCACTTCTGTTGAGGTTAACATTAATAAGGACCTGTGAACCACTACAGCAACTCAAAATCACGTACAGAAAACATTTAACAATCCTGTGTAAGGTGACACTACAGCCTACTTTTAGATGCATGCTCATGATGATACAGAAATAGTGCTGCAGCCTACTCATGAAGGAAATCCCATCCATCCAAACGAAGTAGGAGCTGTTTTTTTCAATTCGTTATGACAATTGAAGATGGTAGTTA
Organism: Notothenia coriiceps; assembly: GCF_000735185.1. Lineage (NCBI taxonomy): Eukaryota > Metazoa > Chordata > Actinopteri > Perciformes > Nototheniidae > Notothenia > Notothenia coriiceps. The sequence continues at coordinate 49,112 of NW_011336805.1, read as the reverse complement.
TCACCTTGAAAATCTTAAGTCGCTTTCAGGGTGAAACAATTTCCTCTGTAAACTACAAACACCTGGAAGAAATTCGTCTTTGGTAACTAATAGCATTTTATGGCGTCAGTATTAACAATTCGGAATCAAAAGAGCCACCATTTTAGTTTATCTTTCATTTGTTTTCATTGAAAAAAAAGTCGAAAAGTTGTTACCTCCCGACGCCAGCTCGAGCAGGAGCGAACACCAAAGCAGACCGCGGAGCCACAACTTCTTCTGGGTGTTTTTCACAACAGAGTCCATCTTTCTTCTCCCGGTGGAAACACGACTGTTACCGGACATGTACGGTTACATATTTACAGGCCTGTTTTTCACTGGATCACGCTTCAGTACCTTTAAACACAATAGTTGTGCGTGTTGAATCTGTGCAGCAGCAGACCCTGCACTGAACTAACTGACACCGACGTAGGTCCTCGCTAAACTCCGCCTCATGTGTGTGTGTGTGTGTGTGTGTGTGTGTGTGTGTGTGTGTGTGTGTGTGTGTGCGTGCGTGCGTGCGTGTGCGTGTGTGTGTGCGTGTGTGTTTGTGTGTGTATGCCTGTGTGCGTGTGTGTGCTTGTTTTCAAAGAAGGCATGTTAATCAGTTTTCAAAATAAAACCCACAAGAAGAAGGGGGAAAATGCTGCAGGCCATTTTAAACAAGCAACAAACACACTGTGCGAATGAAAATGTGTTAATAGACATTTCAAAGTATTTTTAATTAACCTGATTTATGATACTTGTTATTAAATAAATAAATCAAGTAACGCTATAAGGATCTGCAGGTAGGCTAAAAGGCACTTTAAAAAGGGCCCTTCATTATTTTTACTTAAGATGCAAATTCAGGGGGTTTGCTATATTCTAAGTTTATAAATAGATAAATAAGTAAATTACTTTAGGCTTTGTTAAAATGTTTTAATTGGAGCCAATCCACCTCTATATAAAGGTGTTTAAATTGAATATCTGTTTAGTCTACAGGCTTATTTGGGAGTAAAACAATCCTTTGAATGGAATTTAGGCTTAACCCCTAAATTGTGTTTATGGATAATGCTTTTTGTTAACTGTCATCATGTTTCCCCAAATAGTCTGAGCTCCATCATTTGCTATTGACCGGCACCTTTTAAGGTTCTCATACATTTTGGCTGAGTCACTTTACAAGTTGGGAAAATTGAAGTGCTTTTACACTTTCTCATAAAGGAAGAACCAAACATGTCAGTCTGGTTGACTGGTTCCAACTGTTCTCATAAGCTCTGACTGTTTATTTTTGTAACAGACTGATCCTAGTCCAGTTAGTTAGTCTCATTCAAGACGGATAAATTAAACAATCCAGATGGGATTCAAACCCACAACAACCATCAGACTTTAGAGCTGTTTCATTACCAGCTCAGCTTGCAGGACTCAGGTGGACAGTCTCACAAAGAGAAGAATTAGACTTCAACAGTGTGTATCAGGTTCAGCCAGAAGTCTGTAGATGTTGTTCCTTTGTAGATTGATGACGTTTCTGCAGCACCAACCTGAGGTATGTTACTGTGTGTGCAACAAATGTACCGTAGGCCTATGCTGGGTTTTATTTGACTTCTCTAACCAATTTAAACCAAAAAAATCAAACATTGTTGTCTCAAAAGACGGTTGTTGAGGGTTAATATACATTTCAACCTGAAAATGTCCAGCATCGATCAACTAACTCTTATAGAAACATGTTTTTCCTATTTCTAGTAATACATAGCTGCATTGATATAAATCAGGTCAAATTAAATGGAATCTATTGAAAAATCCAAGACTGGAAAACTGAAAAACTGCAGATTCTTTCACAAAGATATTCATATAAAAATATTAAAACACATATTAAAAGCAACATAAATGTTTAAATATATATATAATCATTAACTATATGAACCAGTGAAATTCCCTGGGGCTAGGGGATAAATAAAGTTGATATTAGTCCAAGTCATATTTGTCCGGTATCTAGTATGGAGTTGGTATCAATGGTTCACTTAACATGGAAGCTATTAAGAATGACAATTTTTAACAAAAAAAAACATGATTGTTCAACAAAATATTAATTTAAAATAGTATGGTAACTACAATCCAATAAAAAGTGTGTCCTACTCATTCGATGTACTGTATATACAATGCTGCATTGGTCTGGACTCACTGGGTCCTGTGAAAATTAAGAAACACTTCTGATTTTTTTGTTAAAGATTCCTATAATATAGGAAAAACAATTGTGTTCTACTAGTCCAGTGTAGTAATACAAATTGGTGTTTATTTTAGTCACTGAGTCACATGACCTGGAAGAGGTTTCTTTAAAAAGTGCAGATTTTTTACAAGGATATTCATAAAAAATCGATTAAGTGTTAATATAAATAGTTGTGTCTTTGATGTCAAGCGTTTGATCTATTACATACATTAATGATTTTGCACCCCTAAACAGTTCTTTTTAATATAGGCATCATACACATTAAAATCTCTTAAAAACATTTATGAATGTTGTAATTTCTAATGTATGCTCAGTTCATCCAGCGGCCATAGCCATCCATTTATGTTGTTAACATATCATTTAATGCCAATGTTTAGACTGCATGTATTTAAATGTGTTCATGTTGTGCACTTTCTTTAAATTGCCTGCTCAATATTTTATTGTAAATATATATTTATTTTTTAACCAAATTATTACCATAACCTTTATGTTTATTAGTTATATGCACAACATACTTTAAATATGAAACCTATATTATAAACATTTGATCAAATAAAAAAACTCACACTGTACTTCCATAAATATAGCAATTGTCTAATTTGCAATGTACATACCATCCTGTATTAAACTTTTGCAATCAAGTTTTGTAATTAATAATGACAATAGGCAAAACATCCTTAGTAACTTAATGAGGGTTTAATGGGTCTGAAATCAATAAATAGTTATTCAAGAAAATATATTACATCAAGTTAAAAAAGATTTAATGTAACAGAAAACATGCGAGGTAATGAATAAAATGTTCAAGGTAATGTTGCATTGTCACTCGGAATGAGTTGGCCTCTAAGCAGAGGTATAGACTGTAACTGTACTTAGTGTAATAGTATGTATTATCATGCTTTAATGTGTTTTACATTATACTGTTATTGCTTCATGATTGATTTCATGTCATAATTCACTTTCCTGCAATCTGGTTAATATCTCTTAAAGACAATATCATAAAGATGTTTTCAGAATGCAGGCCACTAAGAATGTAGTTAAAAATCATCCGATGCAACTCCTGGATTTAATAAATTGCAATCTGATCATTGTTATGGAATCACAATCCAGTTTAAATCAAGGCCAAATAGGATTATTTTGAGGTATAAGAGCAGATACTGTAAACAAAGTAAGTGTATGGCACAATCATTAAAATGTTAGTGATGAATGGCTGTTTTTGTAACGATCTGAAGGGTCGTCAGCACGTTCCCAAAAGTTTTCTGAACTCCTGTTTGATGCAGCTGTAGATGGGATGGTAGAAGCGCCTGTCGGACACCATGAGGTCCGTCACGATCTCAGTGTGGTCGATTTTAGGCAGCAGGTAGAGGGACACCTTTATGGACAGCGAGGTGAGGAGATCACAGAACTTTGTGGAAGATTCAACCGGAACGATGATGTCACTGGTCCCGTGGAGCAAAGCAAATGGAGGCACTCTGGCAGTAAGTAAAACAAGAGGAGATTGTGGTTGGGAAATGTTGTATTAAAATGAATAACACATGCAATACATTTAAAGAGCATTTTCATTTTTCAACTCAGTGGACATTTCTAAATGACAGCTAAAGACACGTCTTTTTAGATTAGCTTTTTATTAGCAACCCCCCACTTTAAATGTTCTTTTAGTCTTTATTATGTACCTAGCTTTATATTGTTTTATTTATTTTATAGGTCTTAATCTTTTTATTTGTAATTCTGTTGTACCTATATTTATTTTTATTATCATACATTTCACCTCCTTGTGTTTCTTAACCTGTTCAAATGTAATATTTTGCTGCATGTACCTTTTAAAGTTCTTAACAAATAATCTGAGGGGAATTTCTTGTTGTCGGTTTTTAATTTGTGATGTGTCATTTTGTAAAGCACTATATAAATAAAGCTTTATTATTATTATTATTATTATTATTATTTTTGTCTCACCTGTTTAGCTTGTCCTGGCTCAACATCTTCAGAGTGTGTGTCGGTGAGTAGTACGGGAAGTTCTCCACTCCATTCATGGATTTGTGCATGGTGGAGACATATTCCACTCCTCTCTTCTGCTCGTGCTCGTAATGATCCATGATATTGTACACGCCGCTCAGACCTGTCAGGGTAATACGACAGATTAACTAAAAAGATATACATACATAAAGTTCAGTTAACTTTAGCATAAAATATGGTTTCAACTGATTGATGCACGCGATAAACCTTACAAATCACTCCTCTTATGGCCAGTGTTAGGTCCCTCTGCTTGCTGGCCTCTATGAAAAGCTCCTCTCTTGCATCAATGAGAAACAGTGAGGTCAGTGTGCATAAATGTGCACCCGCTGAATGGCCAATTAATACTATGTTGTCCTATGAAAGAGAGAAAAACAAGACAATCATGGCATATTATTTACCGTGAAGACCGTGTGAATGTGCACTCTTCCAAAAAACATTGTCATCTTAATTATGTTTCTTTTAATGCCATACATATTTTTATTAAATTAGAAACAAATAAGAAGTTTTGGATCTTTGCTACTAAAACTGAAGAGTTTATTATGATACAAGTTTAAACTCATTCAATTGCTAGCGGTCTCTCATTAGGCGCATTCACACCAAGTACTTTTCCCACAAAGGTTCCTGAGAACTCTTTAGTTCTCATGAACTAAGTACAGATCGCGTTCACACCGGAAATGAGTTCCTGGGGTTGGATTAGGCAAATGAAGCCGCTGACGTCACTTCTTTTTCTTCTGCTTTGGGTTTACTGGCAGGCCGCAAACAACTTCACGACGGCGTATACTGCCGCCCAAAATCCCCGGCCGGAAGTCCCCGAAGTTTGGGACTGGCTTCAGTAGAAGCTGCTGGGACTCCCAGCAGCTTCTACTGAAGCCTTCCGAGTAAACGGCCAGAACGCCGACACCTGCTCATCTCCACCGCTCCCATGTTTTATTTTGTGTTGCTATAAGTTAGTCTCTCTGCGTTTCTGCGCTGGGCTAATGCTAATGCTAATAATGCAATGCGAGGATAATAAAATGGCGGCTTCACAAACGTTTTCGGGAGTTTGATGGGGCGTGGTTTGCATTCCGCCCAGCCAATCAGACACAGGAACCTTTTTCTCCCACGAAAGTCCCTGCTCTCTAGCAGGGACTGAAAAGGGGGTAAAAAGGTTCTCTAGAACTAATTTAGTTCCTAGGAGTTTTTGGTGTGAACGCAACTAAATCGTAGTTCTCAGGAACCTTTGTGGGAAAAGTACTTGGTGTGAACGCGCCTATTTGCCTTCCATTTTTTCTTCTGTGGATTTTATAAATTTGACTTTTGCATTTGAGCAACCTCAAGGTTTTATATGATTTAACCGATCCTATTAAAAATGTTCCTTCTTATAATAAATGGTCATTCTCATCTGAAAGTTTTCTCATATTTCTAAAGAATATTTAGAGACAGTATTTCTTACTTTGTCAAAGTTGAACTGGGGTCCACTCTCTTGGGCCCAAATCAAGCAGTCAGCAATATCTTGGACCATGCCTAAAACGTTCCCCTGGCGATCAGATGAAAACAGTTCAGATACTTCAGAAACATTCATAATGTTGTTACTTTTCTGCCGGTTGAGTTACTGAGGTACAATTCTTACTTATACTTCTCAGAGTTAGACAGAAGTTTTCTTCATATTCAAGGCAATAACACACTATATTTGAGGTATACATCCAATAAAACTACTTTTCTAAAGCTCCTACCTTTGGATAGGTGCAGTAGTCAGGACATATGACAGTTGCACCCAGTTCTTCAGCCATCTGCCGGGCAAGCAAACAGTAAATGGATCGATCTCCAGAGCCCCACGCACCTCCGAAGATGTAAACCACCAGCGGTGCAGGCCCTTCTTCAGACCTGTCCACATTGGGAGGGTGGTACAAGTCCAGCTTGTTGCTTCTGCGACCAAATGTGATGCCCTTTGTGTCCAGACAGAAAACACTGTGAGCTTTGACACTTTGATATATGTTGAGTGAACAAGGGAATGCTGATACAAACATAATGGTATGATAATCCAACTTTAGATGTTTACTAAATTGTCTACTTTCTAACTTATCGTCAACACACCTTTTCATAATGCTTACGGTTTTCGTCATTCTGGTACCATGACTTCCACCGAAAGTAAAGCCTCCCATACTGCAGATATTTGAGGGTTTCCAGCACAGCTCTGGTCAAACAGTATATTCTCCTGGTGAAGAAGCCAAACATGAAAAAGGGTATTAAGGACTGACTCTTAAGTGAAACACAGGAACAGATCTGCAGTATTTATATATACAAGTTACCTTGGTTTGAGAGCTTCTATGTACTTCTGATACCCCGGCTTGTTGGGCCAGCCATAAAGCCACTGAGCAGCGAGGGAGATGGAGTACGGGAGGCCCACCAACAGGACACCCACCGACATCGGAAGCGACATGTGATTTTTTAACCCGGACCTTCATAAGTAAAAGATATATTAAAATGACACTCTTTCAAAAGAAGTATCACTCAATTTTCTTGCAAATGCTGTATTTGAGTAGCTCTTACATGTTGTTGTTCAATATTTGTCACCTACAAAAAAAGAGAGAAACTTCTCACAATAAATTGTCATCAACAAACACACAAAATAGTGTGAAAGTATTGACTTTCCTTAATTAATTAGTACAAATTAAAATAATTCTTTATAGATATAGTAGTATTCAATGTATTACATGTCTGATATATGTAATATAATGTAATGTAAAGCGCTTTGAGCACTTGGAAAAGTGCTTAAATAAATACCATGAATTATTATTATTATTATTATCATAGATAAGGTATATGTTGAAAATCCTCCTGCCAGCTTTTTCTGAGAAAGTCGTTAATAAGTGTATTGATAGCTTTGTTTATGCTTACCATGCTAAAGTCACATTTGATTTGATGGAACCTAAGTGTTTTGCTCTTTCTGATTTCCATTTTTGTGTTTATATTCTAGCCTTAAAATCATCATCTTTAACTGTGACGGTCAAGTCTTGTGAAAGAAATAAATGGTTAAATGTCTCTCGTCTCTGGACCTCATACTTTGACTGGTATGCCAAGGCAAAAGCACTTTAGGCAACTCTCCAACCAAACTAAATACATTCTAGTTGTTACAGTATAAGCCAATAATACATAGCTGTTCTCAGATTTCAGGTTGGTGGGGTATGTTAATGTGTGTTTAGCTTGTAGGTTCATCAAGTAAAAGCTTCAATAGATGGGTTGACCTTTTGACCTTTTAGAAAAGCTGGATGCTTTTGGACCAACATAGATGTATTACCATTTTCAATTGCAAATGAATCTTTGTATTGCTGCTATCTTATTACAACGTAAGACACCTGTCATTAGCATTGTTACTGACTTGGAAACTCTTTTAGCAGCTTTAAGGATGGCTTATTAGAAACTAAATCGAGATACTGGTTACCATTCATTAAAAACCATATAATACACATTTTCCCAACTTGGCAACCCAATTGTTGTTTGTGTTAATAGCTTAACAGGTTATCTAAAGAGCATTATATAGTGGTGTATACATCACGACTCGTCATAATATAATGTAAAAAACCTTGACTTGGAAAGTGGTACCCAGTTTTCTTAATTTGTGTACATGGGCGCCCTGTAGTGGGCATTTATAAGATAACCTACTGCTTTTTAAAAGCTTCATCAATGCTGCTTCGACTCGGTTAAAAGAAATAACATACAAATACAATGATCCTTAATCAAGCATGCTAACGCTACAATCACAAATGATATTAGCTAGCCAGCTAAGAAGTACAGTAAGGGTACAGTGGTGGAAAATAAAACACATGTTGCGTTCACTTGCTTTGCACTATTTCGGTGTAAAGCTAAGTTAGCTCTTTAATTTGACAGCGTACAAAACAAATCACAGGAATGCTATTGTTAAATTAGCTTAACTATCCGGTTAGTTTTGGAAAAAGGTTAAGATTATATGTTTTTATAGCTTTACTTATTATTTCCTTCGTTAAACAAGGGAAAGGTCAGGAAAACACACCGGAAGCAAGTGTAAACCTACCACAATCACATGTAGCGCCTTGTGCCGCAGCCCATGTCTCGGGTGTATGTGGTTAGGTATTAAATATCGTAACTCGGATGAAGCGTTGAAATAGATGATAACCTCAGTGGACCCCACTGTCCTCCAAAAACTGGTGTCGGCCTCATACAAAGATGAATACGGCACAAAAAAAAGATTCTAATCCTCACTAGCTTCCGTTTTGGCAATGAGAACTACAAAGCTTCCGGTGTTGGTCAGATGAGTCTCTCTACTAACATATATATATTTGTTCATAGACATAGTCAAACATATTTAATTCTTCTTGTTGGTACATGCACACGTGCCAACATTCATATTCAAATGTAGTTTTGTTTTACATTTTTAACGTGGAGGATGTGCTGAATGTCACTGTAGGAACACGCGGATTTCTGTCTTCTGATACTCAACATCTCTGCTCTGATACCCCGGAAATAGTATTAATAACATAAGCCCCTTTTTGTAAATATCAGAAAACCTCTTATAGCTTCAGCCTACATCTAGCTGTAAGTTATTGGTTGTGTGAAGGCCATTATCAATGTTTAAAGGTTCAAATGTAATTCATAACAGATTATTCTAGACTAGAGGAACACTAATGTGTCTAACATGATTTATTAAATTGCAAATGTAGACAATTAAAATGCTCCAGTTTAATAGTTATATGGTGGCATGCAGTAGCAACTTCAACATTTCCATCAACACCCCAAGTCCGAAGGTGTTCCACACACATATGGTTAATTATTTACACATGCAACTTCCTGCTTCATCAATGACAGGAACAATAATGATCTTGTAATTTTCCACATAGCTCTCAGGCCTAGTGCTTACGTCACAGTGTGTTAATAACACAGGGTTAATATGTCAATATCATTGGAAATCTTTTTGATCGGATGAATTGCAAAATCTAGTTACAATTTAGCTGGCAACAAATAGTTTTACTGTGGCTTTAGCTAGGCTACTTGGTTTATACACTTTTTAAAGTTACTTCCTCAAAGGTTATTTTGTTATATCATTGTTAACTTCTGTTTTCTACTTCTTACCCTTTTGTGGATTACAAAAAGTATTTTTATTTTAATGATATAAATCAAACATGAAAATTCACACTCTTAGACAGTGATTCCACTTTTCTTCTTATTTTGGTATAGTTTTTCCTTTTCACAATTGGTTTAACATATATACACTGAGGCAGTTTTTATAATTGCCTCAGTGAAAAACACTCAAGTGCCAACTGCTGATTTAAACCTTTATAAGAAGTGTGTTTGTCATGCTGCTTAACAAATTGATCTGAAATGAAAATAAAAACGTTTGAACAAATGGAGATAATGTTCAGATTTCTCAGTCTTGTTCAAAAAACTGAAACACCTGGGACACAACACTACCAACATAGGCTATACATGTATTAACAGAGGCTGGTATTAATTAATTTAAACTGATCTGTGAACTCCTGCATTTGTGTCCTGTATGTAATCATTAAATAATCAAATGTAATATATGTAAATATAATCCAAAGGATAACTCAATTAATTACAATTACGAAAAGATTATCAACAAGATTAGTAGCATCTAACTGGCACTGCCAAATAATTATAAATCAGCTGCACTGCCGGTGTATGCCCAGCAGAGGGAGCAAGCATTCTGTCGCTTGCTCTTATCATTTGTAGTTTAGAAGAAGAATTGGAGGATGTAACTCTCTTTATATTTGTCACACGTGTAAATGAACACAGTACAGCACACAAGGCGAAATTGGACCGCTGCATTCAACCCATAGTTCTAGGAGCAGTGGGCAGCTATTGTACAGTGCCCGGAGAGCGGTGGTGGGATTCGGAGGAGTTCGGTGCCTTGCTGAAGGGCACCTCGGCAGTTACCAGGATGAGGTGAAGTGGCAGCTACACTTGACCGATAGGGATGTGAACTGACGACCCTTCATTTCAGAGACCAAGTCCCTACAGACTGAGCCACTGCCGCCCCATGTGTCATTAGTTTCAGAATGTCTCACCTGTAATTATTCAGCCAGATGGGATCTACAACCATTTAAAAGTGTCGACAGACAAGATAACCAGGGATTCAAAAACGTGCTTCACTCTGAACTTCATCTTAGAGTGTTTAAGGGCCATATAAATTGTTCTGTAGGTTTCAGCCCTTTACTGTACATCACAGTTTTATGTAATAAGTCATGCCCTTAATATAAAGATGTACTTTATTAATCCCAATTTGGGAAATGTTTGAAATAATGTCTTAAAGAAAATGTATAATAGCCTACGTTTTATGCTTTGAAAAGGGAATTATGGCCCATAATGGTGTTTAGTTCAATTAGAACTCTTCTGTTATCACAGAGGGTATGCAGTATGGACAGAGGTTTCCCTGGCCATAACCACGGAAAACCTTGGATTCAACTTTTGAGATTCATGGAAAGTGCAGCAGCGTGCGAGCACTGACCAGCACGAGGGTTATTGTTATGTTTGGCCCCACAGAGCGGAGCCTCCAACCCTGAGTGGGTGTGTGGTTGTGCCTCCATATGCCACGGTGTGGGGAGGCCCAGGTGCTCTTTCAGAAGCCACAGTGGAAACAGAGCCGTTGAGTGAGTGCAAAGTCAGGCGTTCAGACGGCTGTGCAAGCGGAGTCAGCCCGTTTTAAACGCTGTGGTAAAACTTCACAGCACTTACCCGTACTACCCGTCTAAAAATTATATTATGCCTAAGGGAATCATTGTATGCATAGTGGCATTAAGATAACAATGTGCACAAGCCTGTATTCTGTGTAGGTGGAAAGGAGTATTAGCGAGCTATCACAAAATACTGTGCCCTTTGTGTGTGGGAAACTATCAGAAAACATGTATTCAGCATCTTCCTTAAGGACGTCAGTAAAGTGGAGTGTACAAGTTCTAAAAATAATCGACAAGTTACAATCATGTTTTTTGCTCTCTGAGGCGTTCAGATCAAATGAGAGATCAGTGATTCCTCGAATGCTGCAGGGAAGCACACTGACCCATCTCCCTGAACGTCCTTCAACAGGAAAGCCCAGCCTCAGGCCATCATGCAGAAAACAACTGTCCTACTGACATGTGCTGGAGAATGAGGCTGATAGACTACCAGCTGCAGAGATGCATGCTCTCATCTCACTTTAGGGGATACTCAACTTCAAAAGATGTATCTTAAAACGTTTCAATCAGTGTTTTATTTCTTTTTTTGCTAATTGAGTCCAATGTATTAATAGTAAGTGACAACACACAACTACTTTGCATCTAAATATGGGCACATTTACATAAAATAGGCCCCTGTTTCAGCATGGACTGCTAACAGCTTAAGACACTAAACACACAAGTGGGTATCATTGGTGGGTTTTTTGGATGACTTTTGTCTTTTTAATTTAACTAATTAAGTGGCCTGCCTCCAAAACAAGTGAGTCAGTCAGCCGTCGCCTCAATAGCCGGCATATTTTCACATTTAATTCAATACCTTTGACTAAACCAAAGTTGGTTATTGTTGAAAAATAGTGAGGTTAATGTAGATTCTATCCAGTTTGAATGACGTGTGGTTTGTGATTGTGATTGTACAAGGCCACTGCCACAGCCACAAAATGCAATAACTGAACAAAACATATAACAATAAGAAGTTAACTCATGTTTGTGTGACTTTCTCTATTAGGCTAGCAAAATAAAGATATCACTTATTTGATGGTGTTTAATTATGCCCCAATAAGTAACAACTATAGATAACAAATGAGAAAAACACATTTAGATTGGACAGTAACACCTAGCGGTGAGCTGCATTCTGCTGAAACCACCTCTGTAGTGTGATATTTATTGTGAGTTAATTAAATGTTTTCTTTATTTGTTGAATTTCAAGAATATCAAGAAAAATAATTGTCCCTGGGAAATAAGGTGTGAGCAGTTTATTAATTGCTTTTGCTGACGGGTTATTAGCAGTCAAACAGAGGAGTGTGTGAATCTAACAGGAAAGGCCGGTGCTTCTGGTTGTTGAAATAAGATCGTTCCTTCTCTCTTGCGCATTTAGCCCAGGACCATTGTGCTTTTGTATTCAGCTGCTATTCAAAACAACTACAATACAAAATAAAAAACAAAGGTCAATCACACATGCCATTTCCTGTAAAATGCAGAGAATTTATGTAATTAAATTACTTAATTAGATCATATTTTATAAATTTGTGAGAAAATACTTTCGTTATGAAACAAAGTGTACTTTACTTCCTGTGAGTCATTGTGGGTGTTCTAACAGAAGCCTACTACTTTGTGTGTACATATTTGTTCACCTGAAGAAAAAACGAGGAAAGGGAGTGGCGATAGGATTGCCAAGAGATGAGTCATGTAAACTGCACTGCAAAAAATATGTATTTTTATAAAGCACTTTGGAATAAGTGTGTGGGTCTTGTGCCATTCTCAAATGCAAGGGCCACAACAGTGCCCAGGAGGCAAACTGGCACCTCTCAAAGAACCGGTCCACACTTTGTCTGTTCGGGGACTTGAATTTGGTTCTGAGGCCAAGTACCGACTGAAGTGCTGCAGTGCAAACCACACTACAACAAATATATAGTTTCTCCCTAAATCCTTAAATCTAAAAAATATTTTTTGTGTGCAGTTAATTACATTTCAGTTTATGCAACCACGAGGTTTGTTGCTTCAACTTTGTGAAAATTGGTGCTTACTTCTTGATCAAAAATTTTAACTCAGGAGGGACAAAATATTGAATGCATGCAAGTGTTTTGGCGTACAGATGTCTGCTTGTGTCTGAAGTCTATCTTTGCAGTTGTGCGTTTGTTTGCTGGTGTAAACGTGTATACACTGGCCTGTTTACTTCCCCCCACTGTGACCCAGTCCCCCTGAGCCCCTAATTGATGCATGGCTCCGAGCCAGGACCCAAACATGCTGCTTCTGTGTTTCCTCCCCACACTTTCCCTTGCATCCGCTGTGCTGCACAACCCCAACTCAGCCGGAGTCACAGAGGAATTCTGCTCTCGGTGGGCTCTGGACCTCAGGACACAGAGCCATCTTTTCACGGGGACTTTACAAACACACCAGGCCCAGAGAGAACCTCTCTTTGACAGGGGGGAACCATGGAAACTGGCAATGACCACAAGGCCTAGTTTCTAGGTATCCCCGTGCCCGGAATCACCCCCCGAGTCCTGCAGACGCCAGAGGAGCAGCGAAGACATAGGTGTTGGCGTTCAGAGGGCCTAGTGGTTTTTCATGGGGCCCTCTGATTGATTAGAGAGAAACAGAGCATCCATTCTTGTCAGATGCATCGGATGAATGCTAACAAGCCTGTGAGGATGCTCAAGAGTGCATTCTTTAGAAAAATAAGTGGAGAGGTTTGACAAGATAAGCTGATGGGGAAACTGACTTAGGAAATTAATGATAACTAAGTGTGCACGTTTGTTTGTGTGTGTGTGTAAAGGTTGAGGGGGGTTTATATGTACATCGCTGCAACAGTTTTGTCTTTATATAGTCCATGCTTTTTACAGAGAGCGAGAGTCGAGTTTCAGTGCGTCATGTGTCTTTGCAGCACTCACTGAGTCAACAGAAGGTAAGAGCTTCCCTCCACTGTGCAGCCCTCAAAAAACTCTTGAATATTCAAAACCATACATGACTGATCACCTTATAGAAATTAAAAAATATATACATGCATGTAGGGATATGTTACATAACAGCCATACACCACGCAGTCGTTTTTGACATGAAAACACCTGCATGAGCGGACATGTCAACGTTTCTGATTCTAAACATATCTCATGAGTGAGGGCGAAATCTTGTCTTCACTGAGCCTGTGAGGGGAACAACACTCAACCATCAGTGCGTCATGGGATGGTTCACCTGCCTTGAAACCTTTTTTATTTTCTCTCACTATAATCGCTGTTTTCGCGCAGCCTTCGAATGCTCGAGCTGCTTTAAATCAAACGTGCAACCGCGTAAAAATAGACTGACACTGACAGTTCAGCTGTGTGTGTTACATATCCAAGTTCACGGCTGTGCTCCTTTCTCGAACTGCAACATGCCTCGCAGCTGCATTACATTGTGTTCTACCGAGTCCTCTACATGGAGACTCTGGAGTTTCTCTTTGTACTCGACGATGATGTTCACCGCTGATTTCAGGTCACATTTTGTTTATATCAAACTTTTTTGTAGCTGCACTGGAAATATCTTAGTGCTAGTTACATGAGATATGACAAATATATGAACATAAAGCTTAGTAGTCGCCTCATTGCCACAGGCCCCTGCCAGTCAGGTGAACTCAGAATCGACCAATGGTCTGTTGCCGAAAAACCTCCAACGTTTCAGTTCAGCAAGCACAAATCTGGGACAATACTTCCCTTTTCCTTGTGCTGCTCATTGTGTACAGTCCAATCGCAACTTGAGACACAAAAATGTAGTGGGAGTTGAGAGAAATTGTTGATGAGTTTACAATAAAATGTTAAGCGAATGGATCACGAGATGTATTCACGACAATGCCTTCCGCCTCGTTTGCCCTACACACAAACAATTTACCCTGCATTCAACCAAAGCCTGCTTGGAAATAAATACTGCTCAGACTACATGGAAAAAACTGGACATTTCTGTTGCCAATATCTTGCCCTGTCGAGTACAGAGTCTGTGTATGGAGTTCACCTGTCAGGTAAATTGGGTAATTTACAGCAAGCCCCAGAAATTCCAAGCTCAGTGTGTATCAAATGATTTTTAAATTGAAACATAATTTAGGAATTCATAGCAAAACATTTGTACATGAGTTAGAGGGTATTTAGATTATCACACTACAAATCAGAGGCTTGGTAGGATTAATTATTATGCAAACATTGTAAATAGTGTGCAGAAACTGGGAGGAACAAGTTAATGAACAAGAGTAAATAGTGGCCAGGCAGTTAATTTTGGCCCCAGGAACCCCCTTTGCTGGATAATCCGCTCATGCTTATCATAAATAGGGTCTGAGCTGTAGGCTGACAGCCCGAGAGAACTTTCTCTGTGGAGTTTACAACACTGCAGGCTAGGTTAGATGCTTGGTGTGAATGTTTGTCTTTCATGTGTTAGCCACATGAAAGGTTGGTGGCCTTTCCAGTGAACACCTTGTCTCCTCTAGCTTTTTGATTTACAGTACTTTAAAGCCTTGAATCCAAGAAGAGTTATTATAGTAAAATAGGACAGCGGTAGCCTGGTATGTTTTAATTCAGCACCCTTTAGTTTGCTTTTCAGTTCTTTGCGTGTGGAGAGTCCCCTGCTAGGATTTAAAACATTCTTTCCACAGCCGGTACTGGTATCAAAAACTGTGAAACTGCAATACATAAACATTCTTTGTTCATATTGAGGTAAGCTTTGTTATTTTATAGATTTTTACACAAAAAGGTCAGTGTATGATTCCAGCATAAAGACTGGTGTTACTTTCACCAAACTATTCCGGCTTGGCCCTAAAACTGCCTCGTACTCAATTATTTCAAACTGGACATTACTCTTCGTTTGTCCAGCGCCTGGATTCCTTACTAAACCCCATGGGAACAAAGGCCTCCGCGAAGTGTAAAGGAGGAGCGATTTAATGACTCCAGCACCGTGTCTTTGATCTGCATCGTCATGGAGCGCTCACTGTAAAGGCTAACAACGAGAGACAGCACCAACGAGACCGAGCTCAGGTATGCTGACATTTACAGCAGGAACTTCTCCGGAGACAATTGAGGAACTTCACTTTGTTTCAACATGTGTTTAGAGGAAATAATGTTAAATCAGAAACGATTTCTTCCCCTAATAAAAACTGCAACCAAAATGACTAGAGAATAACTTTAAATGATGCCATATGTCATGCATATTTCAGCAGAACAGGGAAAATCTTTTAATGTGCTTTCTGCTTCACTTACTACGGAAGTAAACAGGGATAAGAAACAATGTAAGGAGTTCAATGTAAGAAAAGTCAAAGAATCATTACAGTTTATAATGAGGGATACCTGAATGTGTGCAAAGTTTCATACAAATCCACTGAACAGCTGATGATACATTGCACTCAAATCTAAACTGTCATCTACATTTTGCCACTAAAGGAAGATGGGATCAGCAAAGTAAGTACTCATCCCCAGATTTGTCTGAAAATCCATAACATTTTCTGCACCATGAGATGATGTTGTCTTCAAAGTGATCCATACAAATGTAATATTATTATTATTATAATAGCAGAAGTGAGGGGGAGAGGCCTGACAAAGAGCAGGTTAACAAGACAAATACAACAGCATTCAGATATCATGAATAAGCAAATAGACAAGCCAATACAACAATAACAGAAAAAAGAATGGTATGTTGGCACAATAAACTGGCAACGGATTAGTGTTTGTAAGCAGGGTTATTGCCTATGTGAGGTTGATGAATGACAGGTGGGGCTTGTTGTGGGAATTAGGAGGAGGTGCCTAAGTGGGTGTTGACATGAGTTCACAGAGAGACAAAAGTGAAGGTATTCCAGGCATGACTTTTATTTAAGTATTAGTTTCTCAGAAACTGGGATAAGTGAAGCATTTCAAAAGTTCCCAGCAGGTTACAACTCATAATTACACGTATGGCAACATGAGTCCCTTTAATAAATAGAACATGTAAAACGTTGAAGATCAGTAAAAAGCAACATGAGAAATGCTGGATTTCATACTTACCAACCCAATCCTGCATAAGAACATTGCAATTATTTAATCCGGCAAGCACACTCATTGTGGCTTTTACTAGAGTTTTATAATGGCTTTGGAATTTCTTCCAGGGAATGAAACACATTTACACAAGGCCACATATTGTGAGTATCATTTTACCATGTCATAATCTCAGACCTGATGCAGTACACATTGTTCTTCCTCAAATTAAGCCTCTCGATGCTTTATACTGCAGTGGACTCCTTGTACTGCTCAGGGACATGAGAATGATGTGAGCTTGTTCTAAGATGTCATAGGATAAAGAACTGTATTCTTCCTACAGCGTATCAAAGTTTGAGATTCCACAATTACATGTGAAGAAATCCTCCCAATAACAGGTTTTTCAATAATTTGGTTTTGTTGGAAATAAGAGGAATACGGATTTTCAGGCTCAACATGGAAGCTAGTTCCGGTGTCACTAGTAATCTGACAACAGTCATTCTACGCACAGTACGATAAGTGAGGAAGAATAAAAGTTAATCAGTTCCTGAAACACCCTGTTCATAAACATTAGATAGTGTGCAGATAATTATCATTCAATATGTCTTTCCAAAGCAGCAGAGTTCGCCCTTGATATAACTTCCCCCCTGATAGTAAGAATGTATCAACACTTTAGTGAAATGAAATGAAAAGTACCAAAGTGTGTGATTTTGGTTTTTCTTCTTACCTAAGCTGCTGGGCACCTCAAGGTTAATGATATAAACATATAATACTAACTCAATCTCATTTCGACTTTACATTTTGTCCTGTTATCTGGGACGGAAAACACCCAATGACGTGAGATCTATTTTAATGTGTCCACATTCAAAAATAAACTAAAACATTTTCTTGATTCACAGACTTGCATTAGTTATTATATGGTACTGTATTGGTCGCCACCTGGTTTGTGTTTTCTTTTTTTGTCAATATCATTTAAGGGAGAGTTGTTGTTGTTGATAGCATTATTTGTTCTTGTATTGAATGTAATATGTCCTCATGCCACTTGTTGTATTCACTTCAATGTTAAGCACATTGTGTTAACATTGTGTGTCATGAAATGTTCCTTGCCTTTCTCTTGAAACCATTCTTTTCTTTAGTGGTTTTGCTAAATGTTTGGCCTTTGCCTTTAAAATATATGTATATATTTTAATTGAAACCCCTTATCACCGGTTTCAAGAGTCTATCGGTTAAGTACGACAATATGTAAATTCCCTTGATTTATAGTTAAAGTTTTTGAGTCATTATTGAGTCAATAAATATGGAATAAATTGTTCTGCCTTCATTTACTGCTAATCATCTGGTAACCCCCCAGGCCTGGAATGTTGTATAAGAGATCGTTGAATGGAGATTATAGTCTTGCTATTTTATCTTTGCACATGCAATTGCAATGGTATGTAAACACGAATGACATTACGATGTTGGTATGCACATCAAATGCACAAACAAGTCAATCAGATAACACCAAATAGTGTGTCCCTATACAACACACTGACACTTGCCCACTCTTTTAAACCTGCTCCGGATGTGTGACATCTGAAGGCCGGAAAAGTACATGTAAAATGAGATCTACTGTGTGATTCCATAGCATCACGATGAGGTGATGTCCTCGTTCATAGCCAACGGTGATTTCCAAAATGTGGTTTGAGTGTATCAAACTGCTCTTTTAGAAGTGGTGGTGCAATATGAGGTGCAATATAAATATTTGAATCAGTCAAGCCTTTCCAGAAGTAAAATTATTTCTATTTAAATAGAACTAGACAAGATCTTTTTAGAAACACATGTAAATGCATATTTTAGGACCGAAACCTGTGTCAGATTGGGAATTGAAACTGAGAGCCGTCGCACAGCAGGGTGTCACTGGTGTTACATGTCGGTACAGTCAAAAAAAGCATATCACATACCAACTGAGTACATGCTGGGGCCCAATGGGTTGGACAGACAAGAGAGCTCATGGCTAAAAGAATTGAGACAAAAATAAGTTTCCATTTCTTTTCAAAAGTTCAAAAGAGGAAGAATGTATTCAGTTTAATTTCACATCCCTTTTGTAAAATGTCAAAGGTTTACACACAACAGGAGGAAAATGCCAGTGAAAGTGACTCAGTGACAGACATGATCTGTTACCATGGAACATTACAGAACAAAGGACATTTCCTTTTTATGACGACATACTGTATGTTATGTCTTTCTTTCCAAAGCTTGGCTTTGTCCCAATTCCAACTGTACTCAAAATAATTCATAGCATTGAGGCTGAGCTATAAAGACAATTTTACCCTTGCAAAAACTAAACAGGTAATTTTAGAGTGGACAATATACAATTTATTTTAAAATAGTTTTGACTTTTTACCAGATCATACTCTCTAGCTGTAAATACCTGTATTCACTCTCTGTCTGAAAACGATACGTTAAGCTCCTGTTTTTTCACAACCCCAAAACGCAAAGGTTGCAAAGGTTGATTTCAAATAGCTGGTGGAGATGCTCAGATATGAGGCGTTATATCCTTATGAACTTGCATGTGACATAGGAAGGAGAGAAAATGTAAATTACTTGTTTAATCACATGTGTTCTGATCCAGGCAGTCCTCAGAAAAACTGAATTTGTCGGTGAGCACTGTAGGCACTCAAGATAACCAATTGTATGTACATAACCACTGAAAATTCGATTGTTAATAATAAGTCCCCTGTCTATGTAATCTCTTCAGAGGAGTGTGAGGCTATACAGAAAAATGTAATTATATTTTATTAAATGGTTTTCCCAATTCTGATGGCAAACCTATTCACCATAGACTGTATGATATTCACAGCTCTTGAGTTACAAGGAGTATGACTGGCGTACAATATGCTGGACCTGCAAACATTTCGAAATTAAACCAAGACCAATGTCAACATAACCAGCCAATGCTAGAGGCTTAACATAACCATGAAAACGATTTATATCGCTGTTGCCAGTTGCAGATATTTTTGCAAGATTGGATATTTTGACTTTAAAATAAATTAAACTCATGGCAAGACAAGGCAAGGCAAGGCAAGGGAATTTTATTTATATAGCACCTTTCAGCACGTGGCGATTCAAAGTGCTTTACAGATTAAAAGCAAACGACATTTAAGAACAAATACAGAATAAATACATTATTAAAAAGATATTTAAAAACAAGATAATTAAATAAATGAAATAAATAAACACAGCAGGTACAGAATACATGACTAAAAAGGCATACTGTAGTGGTGTGAGTATGGGCAGCTCAATTAAAAGCAGCGGCAAATAGGTGCGTTTTTAGTCGGGATTTAAAAATAGGAAGTGTTTCAGCGGACGTGCAGGATTTAGGCAGTTTGTTCCAAATTGTTGGGGCATAATAACTAAAAGCTGCTTTTCCATGTTTAGTGGTTATTTTCGGAACAGAGAGCAGACCCGACCCAGAAGACCTGAGACTCCTGGATGCTTCATAGTGATGGAGT
Source organism: Notothenia coriiceps (assembly GCF_000735185.1). Lineage (NCBI taxonomy): Eukaryota > Metazoa > Chordata > Actinopteri > Perciformes > Nototheniidae > Notothenia > Notothenia coriiceps. The sequence continues at coordinate 28,750 of NW_011336805.1, read as the reverse complement.
AGGTCGTCTATATACTTCGGTCCTAAGCCATTTAGTGATTTAAAAACTAGCAGTAGTATTTTAAAATCAATTCTTTGGCAGACTGGAAGCCAGTGTAATGATCTCAGAACCGGAGTGATGTGATCCACTCTTTTAGTGTTTGCGAGGACTCGAGCAGCAGCGTTCTGAATCNAAAGGTCCTAAAATGGAGCCTTGAGGAACCCCGCATGACATATTTATTAGGGATGATTTGTAATGGTAACATTTTAGAGACACTGATTGTGTTTAGACTCTGCTCATGGACATCTTCCTCTCTTAACTGTGTTGCACATTTTTCACCAGTAGGCTACATGTCTGCAAAGATCTAATCTGGAAGATTTGAAATAAACCTTTGTCGGTGTGCATAGCCTTTTACGTCAATGTTTGTTGTGGGGTGGAGACAGTGCCACTTCAAAGACATTTGAATGATGACCAGCGGCCTTTGTGTTTGTTACGTCATCTTTCGTTGGTAAAGGAACGGTAAAGGACACCTAAGTGTTTACTCCGCCTCAGCCCATCACCTGATCCTGCTCCTGTGCTCACCTGCCACTCGCTCCACATCAAGCCACGCCTGTGCCACTAAGCTTGTGTGTGTGTGTGTTTGTGTGTGTGTTTGTGTGTGTGTGTGTGTGTGTGTGTGTGTGTGTGTGTATGTGTGTGTGTGTATGTGTGAGATAGGAGCTTTGCATGGTAAATTACGTGGCAAACAGACAGTGGTGTGATATCAAGTCTATCTTTTCTCAGATGGCTGAACACACACACACTCGTTGTGATAACCTCGGTGCTGGGAACCCTTGTCCGCAGCCAAACTTTTTGTCACAGAGAACAAAGGTGTTAAGTGCCTCTGAACAATTTGATCTGATGAGCACATTCCTTTCCGCTGCTGATATCGCCTTCATTATATAATGGAGGATAAAATGTGCTTTTGGCAATCCGAAAATTGATTTAGGATGCATTTGTGAAGAAAGCTGGAAAACCAGGCACGACATGCAGTGTCTTATACCCAGAGGCTACCAGGTCAATGCCTGCAAATCTGCATAGTGTGAATGAGATTGATAGGAGTTCTGGGATATTGAGGATATTGTGTGATAAATGCATACCTGATCATTTAAAAAGCACTATGTTGGAGCACAGCTTCTGTATTTGATATGTGATGAACTGCAGTTCATCACACATCAAATACTCCTTTGTTTGAGCTATAATTTCCATGTCTTAAAGGTGCGGTATAGGTACGTTTGAGAAACCGGCTCGAGATACACTTTTTGTTATATACCATGGAATGCTCTTAACATCCCGATAGCAATGAATATCTTAAGTGCTTGGACAAAAAATCCATAAAAAAATGTCATCTGTGGAAGCCGTCGCGCTGTAAAAAGCACGACCAATCATTTTAGCCGGCCCGGCTAAAATAACTGGATGGCCGACCTGCCTGTCAGCCTTCCATCTGTGCACAAACTTATCTCGTGCCCTCATTGGTCATGTGCGCGTTCGTGTGTGTTGGAGGAGGGGCTCTGTAAGGAAGTGGCAGATTTGTTCCGGTTGTGTATTTTCAAATCCTAGCGCACTCGAGCTGGTTTCTCCAAAATGACCTACCCCACCTTTAACATTTCCTTTCTTTTTGTAAAATAATAACTTTTATAATATTTTACACGTGTTGATCTACTGTATGAAGCACTGTCCAGGGTGCTGCTATTGTACCAATGTTATCACACAAACTTTACAATGTGGCTTGTGGTCACAGTTCAGAAAGCTGATAATGTAGGCCTACTAGGATAAGTGCTGTTTCTAAGGTTTACCATACAGAAATGACAAATGTGGTTGACAGGAAAACTGTTGACAGTGACTACATATGAGGTGTCCTGTATGACTTGTCTGCCTAAGTATAAGTATTTTCCATGACCGTGTGGTATATTTAGCAGACAGTACAGCCACTTTTTCACCAGTGTGCTGAGAGGGATATGTCATTGACTAGTTGTGCACTAGAATGATTTCCTATATGTTATAGTTATATCATAAGGGTGACATTAGGGACTGAAGTCCATTTTACTGTTTTTGTTTCTTTTTGGTCAGTTATAGTCAGGTGCAGGGTCTGGCAGCAGAATATTTTTAAGGGGTATTTATCCTGAACCATGACCTTTTTGGGTTTTATTCCAGCCTTGGCATCATGATGCATATCTCTTTCTCTACCCCATAACAGCACGGTCCTTGGTCAAATAGAGGTGAAATGTCAATATAATGTCATTCCAAATGAGATTATGCTCTTCCAAAAAAGTCAGCAGGACTTTGAATTTTAGCCTGACCTTGCATCATTTTTGTCACTGCCATGTGTTCACACTGTGTCTGAACATGACATTTTTTAGGGAAATAGATGTCAGAGCCACTCTACAGTAATTCTGCAACCCAGACCTGGATGGACAGATTGATTTACAGTGGATTTAAAGACCAAAGGACAGCTCCTGTGATCCAACAGCATCAACAATGTTAAGTCTTTTGTGAAGCAGGCACATAAAAGTTGCTCCTCCTGCTCATTGTTAAACTGAGGCCAACAGTTGGTGATAGTGCAATCATTAGTCTGAATTAGGTAGGTTCTTACTGTTGACCTGGTTGCACTTGATTGTCCATGAAGCAACAAGCAGGAATAAGCAATAATTACACACTTAATATAATACGTCTCCACCCTCTAATCAAATTTAAATATAATTAGTTAATATAATAACAATATAAAAATATATACGTTAATATGGCTTCACCCAAATGTCTGTGACTTGTGTGTTGGTGAGAGCATGTCTGAAAGCTTTTAACGTTTTGAAAGGTTTACTTTTTGTCAAAACAAAATGTGGTTAGAAATATGAGATAGAAGTTTTGTCAATAAAAATAAAAAACCAACTCGAATTAACTTTGTATCATTTGCATCCATTATTAAAAAAAACGTAATTATCTCATTGGTCAAGTATTTCTGATTTTTTTTTCACCGAAAACAGCTGTTGGGTTACATTTCAGTAGTGGAAAAGTGTTCTTTTATTTGAACCAACAAAAAAAAAAAGTTTTTCGCAAGCTGAAGAATATAATGACTTCTAAAGGTTGACTGGATTCAATACAAATGTGTTACGTCCCTCAAATATCCATTGTTTTATGTTTTAGAAATCTAGACTGGGGTCCAAGCTCCTGATGCAACAGAGGACTATATGAGTGTGTTTGAAGGTAAACAGCAACAATGGGCTGTGAAATATGTCTTCCTTAAAAACTTAACTGGATGGAAAATAAATAATCCTTAGATGTGGAAATCTCTGTATTTAGCAAACAGAACAAGTAATGACGAAAATGCATCAAGGTTAGATTAACTTAAACATTAAATAAAAGTAACAAACATTAACAAGAAGATTTCGTACTAAAACTTCACCTCTCAGCCCTTCATTGAGTTCTACATCAGACGCTGATGTGTGGCCAAGAAAGCTTGCTTACAGCTCATTCAGTGCACCGAGACTCTGCAGGTCATTGTTATGCCTGATAAAACTTATGGTATGACTCAATTAAACACAGTTTGTGCTTTTTTTATATTTGTTTAAGCACCATCTGCTAGGTGAGGTGTGCCCTGGATGGTATGAATTGTGTACTGTTTCAGTACAGCTGCAGGCCCATGTGTTCTGCAGCTGTCCTACAACAGCCCTGCACCTCAGTCAGTACCTCTGTTGGCCTCAGACACTTTTCCCCCTCCTCTCATCTTCAAACATGTCTAAGTCACTAGGTGTACATATAGTAGGTGTTACTTTGCAGGAATATGTGTACCTGCCTACACTCTGTGCAAAAGTCCATCTCTGTTCACTGATTCTGTCTAGTCTGACTCATCGCTCTTCAAGCAAGACTGGGCCTCTTGTCTATTCTGGGAAAAAGCCCAGAATCTTTTTAGACAAAATAAGACATCATTCCCAGATGTATAAATTAATAACTGACGTAACATGTGAAACACAGCACAGACTGAACATAAATGAAGCCACAAGCATCAAATTAAGAAAAGGGCAAATCACCAGTTTGCTTTGACTTTTACATAAAAACACAGACTTGTGGATTAAACCATTTCTGATGAAGTTATGAGGCTACAGAATAAACACTGTTCTCAGGTAAAATCTGGTCCAACCACCCATCTGAGATGCTCAGTTCTGACATTTAACAGCAATGTATGAGATGAGATCATGACTGTCGGGACATAAATAAATCTTCTCTCTGTGAGTGTTGGCAACATCCAAACCGCCCTGAGAACTGTAAGCCAAAGGTGTCGTTTCAGTTTATAAGAGTCCTGCCTTCCAGCAGTGAAGACTGGAAGGCCTCTTTTTGGAGGCTACTTGTATTTTAAAGACACAGTTACCTTCTGTGATGTAGCATACAGTATATAATGTTAAGGAGACATGGTTTTGTAGAAACATTATTCTTTTCCGGGTGTCCAGACTTACAAACTAGCACATCATTTCATATCAAGGTTTGGGTTTTCCAGTGATTATCTTTAAAGCTAAGTATCTTACTAAGATATTTTTTTTTTATTAGGATTTTAATAAATAATATTAGATGTATTTGTAATTATTATCATATTAAATGAACAATTTAAAGACCTTTTTTCAACAAAAACTAAAAACACATTCAATGAATTAATTGGCCATATAGTAATTTGACTGAAAAAATACAGTTCAAATCTTGAGATATGTGAATGATGATTTAAATCATCCTTTTTTAGTTGGCAGTCAAAAACTTTAGTTTGTCTAGAAACAGAACTGCTAATGTTGCTCTGTCTAGATGTATTTGGCTATTATGCACTAACACGATCGCATTGTTCACATAGTGATTACATCACAACTCAGTCATATAATTTCTCAAGGAATACATTCACATCATCATTTTTCTCAGGAAATATCAAAAACGGATTTGGGTGGGAAATAACTCATCGCAGCCACTTTCCCACCAGGAGCTCGATTTGGATTTTACACAAAGTCCCTTTGTTTGGCCAAGTGCCACACATTCAATGGCTAACATTGAGAGCCAGCTCAGGGTCATGGTCCGGGGATTAGGGTCAGTTTAAAGGCTTCATGGGGAGAGTGAGGAAGGGGTCAGGGTTAATGTTAGAATTGGCATGGGGGTATATGGCTCTACTACACAGAGTAGGAATGTGTACATGCCTACAAATGAATTCATTCTGAATGCTGATTTTATGGCCACCAGAAGGTTCTCCAAGAGATTACTTTCCTTGCCATGGCTGATTACGCTGACACACTGCCTGTCACATTTGTAAACCTGAATTGTGCTACTGAAAAGGAAGTTATTTGTTAAATGTTAATAATGTGATGCTTCTATCAGCGAAAACATTTTTTATTTAAGGAATAAAACGTGCTTATCTTATAAATACGAGCTGGATTATATACTTTACAAGCAAAACCTTTCAAGGATTTGTCTATGAAATAAAAGAACAAATATGGATTTACAGTAAAAAGAGATTAAGCTGTTCAATAGAGTGACTGACAGCAAAGATTGATCCCTGCACATCTTATTATGACTGCTGCAGGATTTAAAAGGTATGTCGTTGTTATCTGCCACGCCAGCACAGGCACCACAAAATCTCAATGTCATTGAACTGAAGTAACCCTCTTTTAAGGTGAGGCCATACCTCTCAGCCAATCACAATGAACCAAGAATCAGGCACACTCCCCTGAACCAATCACACGTTTGTGCTCAACCCCCCCTCTCTCTTTCAGTTTCCCCGGCTTCTTTTCATCCTTTCTGTAATACTATTTCATGAGCAACCACAAGCCCCCCAGAGACGGAAGTTGCTAGCATTTGTTTGGTGTGTGCCAGTCCGTTTTTTTCCCTCCCAAAGCTCTAGTCCTTGTATCTCTTGAGCTTGTCTGCCACGCCATTGTGTGCCACTCATTCATTCACAAAATACACAATACACTGGGGAAATCCCTCAACCTCCATGGCGGTTTTGTGCGGTGTTTGCAGTGAACAGGACTGTGTCCAGTTCATGGGCACCTTTGAACCTTTACTCTTTGGAGGGGTTGTAGATAGGGTGGGGGCTGCGTGTGAGCGAGAGTGTATTTAGGTGTGCGCACAGATGTCCCACAGCGAGTGTAATTTGAGGTAGGTACACCGTCATCTGCCTTAAGGGGTTGCATAATGTCAAGCAGAGACACGGCTGTTTCTGTTTCTTACTCAACACAGATTCCCACAGAATACCATAACATACAGTAATACCCAGGTGGTCCGTTCCCATATACCAGGAGGATGGGAAGGTGAGAGGTTGGATCTTTCTGATAACAACTCATTGTTTTATCTGGAAGAATAAGAAGTAACACAAACCGGATCCTGGAGGATATGCTTTAATCTGATACATAAGGCAAAACAAATTGCGATGGGAACGATAAATGGAAAAAATGTCAGAGGACATCGATACAAGTCAAGTCATGTTCAGTTTACTAGATCGAAATTTCAAACCACATTTTTGCCCGTAAGCGTTTAACAGTCTGCATGATATACAACATCCTCTGCCACCCTCTTCCTCTGTCAAGGAAAGAGCTCAACAGAAGGGATAAACCTTAGGATGAGCAACAATGGAGGGATCAGGACAGACATGTTGTAACTACAGAGTACACAGAGGAATTAGTGCAATTACAGTTTGGGAAAATAGAATAAATATATTAAGAAACAGAACTTCAACATAACATTTAACTGAAGTGTAGGTGGCTGAAACTAGTCCACCATATATGCAAAACTAATCCAAGGTCAAAAGTGAATTTATTTGCTAAAAGCACTTTTTCACTAGTTCTTCTGTCTCATTTATAGTCGACAGTATGACGCAATCCTCTTTTAGTTACAGTATGAATCTCTATCCCTCAATTTGCGCAATATTCTAAACTAGCGCATTACGCTGTTTAAATGAGAGGATTTCCTGCTATAGTAGCTTTCTCAGAAAACCAGTCATTGAAACAAACTTTGCACCTCTCAAAAAACTCTTTATTACAACCTCCATGTGGAAAGTTAGCATAATGATTGGGCAATGAGAAAATGACAAATAAAACTGTCTAATAAAACCTTTTCTATGGTGTGGAGTTCTTCTTAATACATACGCTAATGTGTTCGCAAATAGAGAAACATCTGTCTATTTTAGGTGCTTAATGCTCCCTTGTTGTCTGAACATATAGTGTTTTACTGAAAAAAATGATGAAAATACAGTAGTTTTAGGCTGAAAAACCACACTCCAAAAGAGTGAAAAGACATATCACACGACTCATGCTTATTTGAACCATCATTATTAAAACATTTTATTAGTGAAGCTTTAACTTAGAACTGTGGTGTAGTATTTTTTCTGGAATAAGTAACCACAGATTATAATGTTTAATTGCCCCACGAAATGTTGCTGTTTAATATTTTGCCATCCATGCTTTGTGTGCCAAAATTACTCCGGTTAGTCTGCTCCTCCAGGAAGGCGTGACTCAAGTTAGAAATGCTGATTCATTCCAAACACAAGTAAATGGGCCAATATACAGGGTGGGACTTATTAGCAGAGACAGTAGGCTCCTCACTAACACAGACAGGTAATACAAACATAAACACAAAGTTAGTACTGCATGGTGATCAAATCAATAGACAGGGAGTATCTAAACTCAATCTATTTACCTGTTTAAAAAATGATGCAATACATATAATAATGTGAGTCCTACAGCTCTATAATGTCAACAAAAGACGTGACTGTCTGCTATCTGCATGTTAGCAATACACGTTTCCAGGTTATCTCAATCTAACAATAATCTTTCCCCTGTTTCTCATAAAGATGGAATGCAGTCCAAACAGTACAAGAAACATCTGCTTCCAATCTTTAGTTTAAGTGCTTTTTATTTTTGAAAATTAAATGCAGATCAAAGACAATTGTTAAACATGTTGACTTAATTCTGTCCTCATAATGATATTTTCTTTTTCTTTTTGTAGGAATATATTTAGACACATTTTGCTCCTGTCAAAAAAAGATAAGTTCCTGTTTGCAAACAGGATGGTTCTGCCGTTAGTCGTTCCCAGAGGTTTAGAACAGAACATAAACTCATCAAGTATTATTGGGATTTAATGAAAGCAATGCATACTTTTAAGGTTCTGTAATTTACTAATATTTTTCTACAAAGTCTACCAGAAATATCTATGTAATGTGAAATCTCCAGCATTCTTGATAGAGAATGGTCTAAATCTAAAATAAATCCAAAGAAATCATTCAATCAAGCTTTTTTTATTTCCTGTTTCTTTCACATATGATTTTGACAAAGCCTTCTGAGACCAGACAGATCTGATGTATGTCATGTAATGTCTCTTGACAATCTGCAGTGAATGCTCGAGTAAGGTTCGAGTTTAAGTGCATACGTAAGTTCATGCTTTAAGCAAATTTAGAAAGTGCTCATTGCCATTTGTAGCATTTTTTTTTATCCAAATACCAACTTCTGATCATCAGCTAAGCCCAAGCACTTTCTGACATTTCCATTCAGGATTTTTGTGCAAAAAATGAAAATGTGAATAAAAGCAGGAGAATGGAAGCAAAATCATATAGTCTCTATTTGCAATTATAATAAGCATTACTGTAGTACTTTAAACCAAAAATGACCACTCAAACTACCACTTGCAAAACTAGGTGTCATCAAATAATTAATCATTTTCATTTCATTTTCATCTAATCATTTATTTGAATAGGGACAATACACATTAATGAACAATTAAGACGAATAATGCTTCAAGTGTAAATATGCCAGATTTGAGCTTTGAGCTCATTTCCATCCGTAGTCCCTGACATACAGCATAAAAATCAAGTTTAAAAGTGTGATGAGTGGATGCCCTCTTTGCACTCACAGCAGCCCCTCCCCACTGTCATCCTCAACAAAAAAAAATGTGTCTTTGAAGAACAGTGTTGGTATTAAAAGATTAACAGTAAATCCTCATTCCTAACCAGTAACTCTGATGGAAAGTGAAGTTCCCTTTGAGGTGGGATCTGTCTGCTGCTGCACAGAGTTTGATCTACTTTACAATTTACAGTTTTCAAATCATATGAATCAAACCATGTGACTTCAAAGCATAATACCTTCATATGGACATTATGGATTTGGCCTGGCAGCAGCCCAATGCGTTTTTTCAAGTTGAATCACATAAAAGACCAACGTCCTTTGGCAGGCGGTTGTTTGTAGAGTGTGGTAAGTAATCGTTAACTTGGCCATGTTTACAAAACAAGCAGAGAACTACATGCAGATTATAATAACTCTCACAACAGTACGTGTTTAGGTTCATGCTCTCGTGATAAAGCTGCTTATTGCGTTACGCAGTCAAAAAAGGTGCTGTAATCATGACACAAGCAGAACACGCCAGCGTTTTAGTGTCCTATACAGTTCTATAAGTCACTGGCCTATATGGTGTGTTATTCGTTCCGCAAACTCACAGTATCAGATTGTGTCTAGATTGTGAAAAACCAACAGTTAGAAGGCTGATAGTTTAAATACTGTATATACACACACCCACAGGAGCTAGTCAGGTCAATGCATATCAGCTCTGCAAAAACGTACTGCTACATTTCACCTTCTCGAAATCTGCTAAAAAACATAGTTAAGCCAATTGGAAATCCGCAAAATGTTATTCAAAAACACCAACTAAGACAAATAAAGTAAAAAAAGCCTGTAAGCCAAAGCTTAAACCAGAATTGTCTATGTTCTCCTGTATACTTTTGCAACACAGCACCCCATCTGATAACCTCCTTTCTCACTTTCTCATGCCCAGACTTTGTTTGCAACCGTCAAGCTGGTTTCAATTTTAAGATAAATTAAGCCAAATCAACGTTCCTGCCTTAACAGACAGAGTCTTCGGACCTATCCTTTTGCAACATGTGGGAATTACATAAATCCAATTCACAGCAGATTATACTTTTTTTCACTTTCTTTCAGCTAGACGGGCATTTCTTTGCATTCCTCACTTTCCGTCTGGCTTGTTCGCATGAGAAAGTCTCAGCCTATGCTTCTGAAATGGTAAAAAGAGCAACAGAAGAAATGCTGTGACCTTCAGAGAAGCAGTGTGTGTGTGTGTGTGTGTGTGTGTGTGTGTGTGGTTGTGTAGTAGTAGTTAGTTGTGTGTGTGTGTGTGTGTGTGTGTGTGTGTGTGTGTGTGTGTGTGTGTGTGTGTGTGTGTGTGTGTGTGTGTGTGTGTGTGTGTGTGTGTGTGTGTGTGTGTGTGTGTGTGTGTGTGTGTGTGTGTCTTTGAGTCTGATATTGTCCCATTAACAGTGATGTTCTCTGTGATAGTGTGGGAGAGTTATGGATGTTTTATGCAGAGTAAGGAGAAGGAAGCAGGTCTGTGCTTGTGTTTGAGTTATTGAACTTTTGTCAAATACATTGAAGAAATTGGACTAAAAACATATTTGGAAAGTGTCAAAATTTGACGTCGGTAAAAATGGGATGGCAATAGCTCGATCTGAAGGCACTTGGCTTTAGCCTTGAGGCTCAAGTCCCGGAAACCAGAGTCTAGGAGGAGCCAGTTACATTCCTGGGCAAAAAAATTAAATTAAATTAAAATACTTAAATGGGTTTCATGCAGAACCTGAATTTGACTGTCTATCCAGTGTTGTAAACTTATGATGATTACAAATGGTTTCACATCCTTCTTTTAGGAGCTGTTCGAGGGATATCACTTGGTTTTATAATCATTTTAGAATTAGGTTTAAATTGAGGGGGGAATTTATAAACTCTCACGCATTCATAGCCATCACACAATCTCCTGTATCTGTATCTCTCTAAATGTTGTAAAAAAAAAAAAGGGTATGATGCTACATACTTTCCATCCTCGAAGGTGTTCATGCACCTGGTTGTACAAACTAAAATTGAGTTAAATGAAGAATGAAAAATGAAAAATCCAAAGAAGGTAAAATAAATGTATGGATAGAGCACCCTGAATAGTAACATTTCAGTGTCTTAATATTTGTTGTCATTGATGCAAATAATTATCTCAGAAGAATGTAGAATCATTTGTTGCCACTATCTGATATTAAAACAGATACTAGCAGTCATTGAGCATGTTTCAGGTTTTCCTCTTCTACATAGTTCTTGTTGGGATGCTGTAATAGTCACTATTTACCTGAGCGTAGGAACATGTTCAGGCACACAGGGACCTCACTGTTGTGGAATGGAGGCGTCAGAGAACATGTTGCTATGTTGTATATATACTTTCTTGTCTTGGGCTAGACCTGCTATGACTCAATTTGACACCATGCAGAAGTTCTGTTAACAGTTTGGTTTCCTGAGCTTCTGAGTAACCTGAATTACAGAAGGAAGTGTGGAGCACCTGCTCATCTTTGACCCTTTGACCCTGTGAGGAGGAATTCTGGCAGACGGATTGTAAAAGGCGTTAAAGCCGGAAATGCATTTGTTAAACACAATAACAATGACACAGTGACACAATCATAATGAAACGTATAACTTACAGGAATCATCTTTTAGGAATAAACGTTAGACCTTTATCTCTGACAGTAAGATGAACAATGTCAATTTGGTGCAACAGCTGGAGCTGCGAAATGATTTCCTCTTTGATCTTACTCGGGAAGATAACACAAATAAGACTTTTTCCTGAATTGTATAACCACACATTAAAAAAAGCTGGGAAAAAAGCACAAACTATTCCACCATAATCATGTTGATGAAGGTTTCAACAGAGCTTTGCATGGGAAAGCTATCAGGTTTTGGATTTCGCTTCAAATGAAAATTCTCTGTTTACCATCGCATTGTATAATTGACTTTTGAAATTTGTAAGCAAAAAATCGAGGCAAATATGTAACATCCGGACACAGCCAATAATTCTCCTTAAAAGAAATCCCACGGGAACAAATTCCTGACAACTGATGTTCACAGCTGACTGGGTCAGATGGGTTTTCCAGATGGCCAGCTCTTCCACCATTGGCTCGCCAGTCTCTCCAGTTGTGCTTCTGTTGGCGCTGATAGGGGCTGGGTTCATGGTCGGATGTGGTATGATACAGTAACTCCCTGTTGGGGGGTGAGGGAGGACCTCAGGAAGTGGGCCGCTCATTCAGGCAGAGGTCCAGCAGTGTGGGAGCTTTATGTCAGGACAGCGACCTGCAGCCTGACCCCGGCCCTGTTCTTCCATTTCTTTTTCTGTTTGAGAGAAATAGTCATTATTTTTATTATTTATTATTTTGTATTACTATATTATTTAAATAAGAAAGATAACATTCAAATCAGTACAAAATCAGAGGACGCGAATGAACTTTTTAGAAATAACTAACTAAATCGATATGTTGTTGTTATTACAATTGTATGTCGATTGTGAAAGCAGGTACCACAATAGTCAGTCAACTCCTTCGGCCAATCACTTTTTCAATTCTTCCATGATACCTGTAAATGATTTCAAGTAAGAATTTATTTGGTTATTCCCCCCAAAAATGTTTTTGTGCCAATTGGCGGTTAAACTTTCCCCAGCACAAACTCAGCTACTAGTATAACATGTGGTCTGTTAACTGTGCTAACTACCAGGAACCCAATAAAAAAAAACATTTAGGTATGTTTAAAAATATTTAAATACTGACAAACTTTAACTTTTCAAAGTTTCCTAATATAAGTCATGCAGTATAATTCACTGACGGGTTATCCATTTGTTTAGCACTTTAAATACTTTTGGACTGTGTTGGCTTTCAGGTTGAGTTATAACGTTCTTTTTTGTTATTTATTGTTCTTGTTTTTATGTCAACTGCTTATGGGCCTGTATTGCCTTATTGCTTTTTGATTTGCTTAAACATTCAGAAAAAGCCAGCTTGTTAAAAAATCCCCCGCAAGCAAAATTTCAGTTTTGAAGATATGTATCTGGTTGGTCTGCGTACAAAGCCGTGCTTCATTATTTTGAATTCAAATCCAATTGATACCCGAAAACATTATTCGAATAATAAATATAATATACATTACATTATACAAAAATGTAACTTCTTATTATAGGAACTCTTTTCTGGAAGTCGTAAAAGGTGACTTGACGTCTTGAAAAACAGCTGACAGCGTGACGCACCTCTCAGCCCGTCACAACATCCCATAGCACTCACTGGACAGAAGAGGTTAACAAAAAGGAAACGTATGTGACACCATAACAGTGGGATCAAGTTTTGCACCAATAGCAGCTGAAGGGACTTGTGGAAAATTGCCCACCCTTACATAAATAGAAGAAGGTGACAGTGTAATTATAGCCGCCTGTAAACAAACAAGGCATGCATGGTCAAAACATAAACATAAGACCTTGAAACATGTGATGTCTGATTGGATATTCATTTTGGTTGACTATTTATGATTGGTTAATAATAATATGCAAACAGCAATTCTGTTGCATGTGAACTCAGTGCTGTACTTTGCTTTTGACGTCATGACATCATTGGGCACGACGATAAATATGACAGGGAGATATTTAGAACAACTATTTAGAACAGGTACATCCAAATGTAAACCTTAAGCTTGTCATCAACTTCAGGCTATTTTCAAGTGTAAAAGGAGATGAAATGTTAACTCGCTGGCACTAGGGAATACTGTAGGTCAATCTAACACTTCAAATTGATATATCTTAACAGCTATAGGATGGATCACATGCAATTTGGTAAATACATTAATAGTTCCCAGGAGATGGATTTTGAGTGAAATGTTCCTGACAACTATTGGATGGCCATGACATTTGGTACCAACATTCATGTCCCTTTTTGACTGAATTGTACAAAATGTGGTTATTCATACGTTTTATCTACCACCATCCCCTGGATTCAATTTGAGTAAGTTTGGTTAGGAATCAAATAACCTCAAAATGCCATCAGCTTCAGCTCTACATTATATTTACAATTGTTTGGATGCTAAGACGCTAAACTAGAGGATTAACATGTGCCTACGAGTAAGGTTTCACTGAAAAATAAATGGTTGAAGGTTATCCAACCCAAATCAAATGGATTACCATTGTTCAGAAATGGCTCTTGAAGGCCAAATGAAAACAGAATGTGAGATGATGGTGAGCAAATATATGTTTAAATATCTCAAAAATAGTGTTGCAATTGTTTTACACCAAAATGTATAAAAGAGCTCTAGAGAAAAGTTCAAACTGCCAGCCTTCTCGCTTCTGCATTGCCAATCGTGGAAGTGGAAGTTAATGTTTAGCACGGACTCAAAGTGCTGAGATCATGGCTGTCAGGTCTAACTGTTGTTCTTCCTGTTTTCAGTGGAGTGACGAATACATCAAGGTGTGAAAATATAATCATTGCCCTTTTATCTCTTGAATAATCTTAAGGAAATGAAAAGCCACTATTTCCCTCTGCCAATGTGCAATTAACATTTCAAGGCAAACTTAACCTGTGTAACCCTCCACAGGTCCAGCTTTTTACCAGCGTTATATATGAAACAAAAATGTTCATATCAATTTTCCAATGGAGTTGTCCAATCATATTTAAAATAATATATTCCCTGAAAAAATGTCAGGTCCACCTTCAACCCTTTCGCCTCGCAAATTCCTAAAGGATTTATAGCGCGTCTTTCTTGGAAACACAGAGAAGTCCATGTGACCTCCTTGCTTTCAACTCTCGCCAAACACTTACGGGCACGCCACAATAACTCAGCTGGCAACGTATGAGTACAGTACAGCTTGACAGCCGGCTCAGCTGAAAGCTTTTTCCACTGTGACTGCTGTGATGTCATGAAACATTTGAGAAACATCCTTTGTTGTTTTAGTCTCTCTGTGTGTGCATGGACAGCAGGGACTTGGTGAGGTGACCTTCCCCGCCTCCCCCACATTGCTGTTGAACCTAAGGGTAGGGTCTCGACTGCGGTGTGCTTGAGCCAACATCCCAACATGTGTGCACCACCACCATTTAATCTGCCAGGCACATGGCACCGGGGTAACCGGCAACACAGAGCCGCTCATGGCCTGCTGCACTAAGAAATCTGGAAGCAATGATTGAGACACTGCATCAAGGACCTTGAAACAGAAACATTTAGAGGCAACCTCATTCAAGCTTATGTCCCTTCTTCTCACGACATGAACCCACTGTTGGGTTGAAAAGGTTTGTCATATAACTCTTTCGATCATGTGATTAAAGTTATGTGGCGTTGTGGTTACTGCTAACAAAACCCCCTAAATCTTTGTCTGCCAGGTATCAGTTTTCATTTGTAGTTGGTGGAGTTCCCATGAATTTTGTAATTCGTCAGAACCAGAGACATAAAGCAAAAAACATCAAAACATTGGGATGATTTATAGTGAAGATGGGCTGCCAAGTTATCATCAAATGAATGAAAGATATTAACAATTAAAGCAATCTGTTGTGTCTCGTCAAATAATTAAGATGTTTTTTATGTCTGTTTATTTAGATCCTTGATCTCTAGTCAGTCTCTGTGTTTATTGTCATGGCTCGTTTTCCATTTCCTGTTTTATTTTGTATTTACCTCTTGTCTTTGGCCCAATCCCAAACTGCCCCCTACACCCTACCCCTACACACTACCCCTACGTGACATAGTGAACTCAGTGGAGTGACACTCGCAGCACAACGAGGCTCCCTCCTGTCAAATGGAGAGAGTAAATACAGCAGCAAGCTTTGGGACAAACTCCCCTCTCTCTGGCAGAAACAGGAAATGCCATAACTGTACGTAACAACGGTTTCAAATCAGCATCTCTTAGACAACACATTTAAATTAAGAACTCAAATGAAACTCCAAACATCTTTAATTGTATTACTTTTTCTGTAAAGCTCTTTTAGTTTTAAACCTGATTTGTATAAGCTTAGTTTTTGCAACAGTCTGTACATTTACACAACTTTATAATAAGATGCAAACATTTAACTATTTCTAGACTAAACACAGGTATGATCCTGAGTTAAAAATATATGAGGTTATCATGAGGTTGTTAACATCGCAATTTATTAGTGGATGTTTGCTGGAACTACTTGTAAACAGCATGTTTCCTGACGGACACACACAGCGTTAAGACCGGTCAGATAGAGACCGGTCTCAAGTCAGCACCGCTGCAGACTCGCTGTTTGAGAGCTTAATAGCCCACTCCCGCTCCACACTCGTTGGTTTGGAACAGCACTTAATGTGGCGGACCTTCCGCGCGAACGCACAAATGGAGGGGTAGTGTGTAGGGGTAGGGTGTAGGGGGCGGTTTGGGATTGGGCCGTTAATTTCAGGCCGTTTCTTCCTCCCCTTGTGTGTTTTTCCCGCCATCATCAGTTTCTGCCCCGCCCCTGATAAATTAAAGAAACCGGCTCGAGATACACTTTTTGTTATATTCCATGGAATGCTCTTAACATCCCGATAGCAATGAATATCTTAAGTGCTTTGACAAAAACTCCATACAAAAGTGCCATCTGTGGAAGCCGTAGTACTGTAAAAAGCACGACCAATCATTTTAGCCCGCCCGGCTAAAATAACTGGATGGCCTACCTGCCTGTCAGCCTTCCGTCTGTGCACAAACTTATCTCGTGCCCTCATTGGTCATGTGCGCGTTCGTGTGTGTTGGAGGTGGGGCTCTGTAAGGAAGAGGCAGATTTTTTCCGGCTGTGTAGCGCACTCGAGCTGGGTTGCGTTCCGATAATCAAAAAATCAGCTCCTAAATTCTAACCCTATCTCCTATTCCTTGACCTCTGAGTGAAACGTCACAGGGTTAAGGGATAGTGGATAGGAGAATTCAAAAGGATTTAGGAGAAGAGACCGCGGTACTTTAAAGAATCCGAATGCACTTTCACTATCCGACGTATTTATGATGAGCCAGCGGACGTCATGAATGTGCGTCTGCTGCTGGGGGGAAACTATGGAAACTATAGTTTTCTATAGTGGACTACAACATGGATGTATAATAAGAAGGAGAGACTACTGTAAACTCATCTAGAGACTCTGCACCTTGCACTGATGCTGTTGTTTNGTGTGTGTTTGTTTGTTGTGTGTGTTTGTCCACATTAATACAAATGATCCCAATATGATTGTATGAACTATGAAAAGATCTTAAAATCAATACAAATGTATTTATTATAAACGTTAGTCCTTAACATCTATCACTGTATCACCATTCAAACATCTTTTAAAAGTTGAACAAACTCCACACAGCTCAGTAAAGACTGAAATGTTGACTTTATTTGATCATTCCAGTAAAAACTAACGTTCATATTTCTCTTTTTTTATTATAATACTGATGAACGTTCAGAACAAAGCACTTTTGCAACTTACCACATACGTTTTAAAAACCTTAATAAGCACCGTAACGTTCATGATTTAATTTCTCGGTCATAATCGGTTGTTTCCGTGAACGGCCGACTGTTGAGTGACGGCAAATGCTGCGGCTGCAATGCATTGTGTGGCAGCATTTTCTCCTCTCCTTTCGTCAAGGGAGGTCCAGTGGTTCCTCAGCTAAAGGAGGTTATAAAGGAAGTTTGAAACCTCCTTTCCTTTCATTTGGAGAATTGGAACGGCACTTATCATGGCTACCACTGACGTACTTCCGGGTCATTTCACTCCGTTAGGAAGGTTCCTAAGCTACGATTGGAACGCAACCCTGGTTTCTCCAAAATTACCTACCCCACCTTTAAGTTTCTTTCTTAAGCTCTCTTTTTGTTATGCATAGTTTTTCCTCCTTGTGAGCGCTTTTTCTTAATTCCAGTACCTACTCTGTTAAAAGGAATTTCCTGATCTTTGAAATTAAAGATTTACATTTAAGACTTTGTCCCTGGGTCGTGCATTTGGGTCCATCAGTTTGTGTCGAGGTCCTGACACAGCCAACACAAAAGCTGCGTTTAAGAGTTTGTTTTGCGACACACATTTGAAACATTCCTGTGTGTCTATTAATGGAAGTTCATCATGGTACCTGAAATCAATGCATTTATTGTCGTGTTGCACTAAGCTCTACCAGCAACAGAAACTTTAAATGTAGATTTAGTTTTGCTTGATCTACAAGAATACCTGTCAATCAAGAATATGATTGGGTTCCATACAGAATCTGAATTTTGGTTGGAGTTTGGGTTCAGACTTTTGTTCCTATTTGAATCTTGGATTACATTTTTTAACAAATTATCCACCAAAGCCCAACTTCCAAGAAGCTGGTTCAAATAATTTCTTGATAGCGGCTAATTGAAATCCAGGACAGCCTCAATCATGAAAAATGATTGATGTACTAACACATGTCCAGCCTTTAACTCAGAAGCATGAAATTGTGTGAGGTAAACTGTAAATTGACAACGTTGTTTTGTACAGTTTAACCAAATGAAATGTAAACCTGAATTATTGAGCTCAAGAGATGTTGTCGGTTTTTCCCCCAGAAATGGGCCTTATTCACTGAACTATCATTTTTGTGCATTTTTAATTTAGATGGTATCTGATGATAGCTTCATATTTAGCAACTAGACATAAAAGTGACGTGCAAATAATCGTGTTTACCTTAAACAAACATGTAAAAGGACAGTAGATCCATAACATGTAGTGGAACATGGACACAAGCCTAAATAAACACCAGAAACAGACAGTGGATTTGTCTGAACACTAGACCAACAACAGTTCCAGGAACAACTGCGTCAATGTCCTCAAGAAGGAATGAACTGTCTGAAAGAGATAAAGAATTTTTAATCAAATATCCATCATTTCACAAGTTTTCCGCTGACAACCCGAAATCATTTGACCAGAGTTCCATTTTAAAATAATGTGATACTTAGCAAACCCCATCTGACTTTGAGAGGTCCTTCAAGATCATAACAAAAGTAGTAAATTAATCTTCAATCAAAAATATTCTTGTCAAATAACCATTTAAAGCGTTCAAAACCCTTATAGCTACTACTCCCCTAATATTGACGCACAGGTTGCAGTTCAGGAAATTAGCTTGACTGGGCAACCATGCGCTGCCCTAAAGATGTCATGTTGGTCATATTAGACAGATGGTATCAGGGTGGTTAAGATGCTACATGACTACACAACTCAAGTGAGTCACCAAACCAACACTGAGTGGTATGTTTATTAAGGTGGAGGCACAAAAGCTCCAGTAACAGACAGACTTGTGGAGTTACTGCAGGTTTTCTTGGAGGGAAACTGCTGTAATGAGATTCACAAGAGATCTACAACCAGAATACACGGGGAAAAATTAAGGCTTGCCTTGTTTTAGCTGGCAAAACAACTCATCACTGAAACTCACACTGACACCGGATGTTAAGTGTAGAGTATCTTGAAGACAAATCTCCCCTTACTAATCTTCCAGGTATTTCAGTTTTGCATGACAGGGCAGAGGAGGGTGGGACACAAAATATTTGAGTTTCAATGATACAGTTTTTCTGGCATGAAGTTCATGCCAATTTGTCAGCTCAGGAATGTTCTTACATGACATATCCCCACTCACAATCAACCATGTGTTATAAAGAGAGACATTGTATGTTGAAATATGATAGATAAGTATATTGCTAGATCATGTGTAAACCCGAGTGATCACAAATACTTTTGGATTAAAAACGGGTGTTAATATTTAGTGTTTAATTCAGACTCTCTTCGGTTGAGTGGGAGCATAAATGAGCTTCTGTTGAATGACAGCTAATCTCAAGATTGTATTGTGAGCCTTCTATTTTCAGTTTGTAATCCAAGTGGTTTTGGCCAATCCAGATTGAGCAGGTTGTATGCAGGTTTTTAGTGCAGTTAGAGAATGAAAAGGCCAAGAACACTGGTCGAAATGCAATTTCAGGATCCATCGGCTGTAATCTGACAGCACTTATACTACAATTAGCTGGTTTGCAAAAATAATTCCCTTGTGAAATCATTGTCTCTCAACTGTAACTCCATAATTTCCCAAGTTGGTAAATGGATGGTAAACAATAAATTGGCTTGCATTTCTGATGGGTACATAGAGATGCCAGTTACTTAGAAACATGATTTCAGACCAACATGTGGTGGGTGAAATGAGAAGCAAACAAAATAGTTTCTACAAATAACATGTGATTTTATTTTTTCCAAAAAAAGGTTATTTACATTATGTACATAACCACCCCCCCCCCCACACCCCCCCTTAAAAGAAGGGACACATACAGTAACAATAACACTATCGACAAAACCTCAGATCGTGTGCAATGAGATAAGATATCTCCATCAGTTATACAGTGTATCAGTAATCTCTCAGCAGAAAGGCACACTTCTTGGTCACAACAGACACAAACAAACACATTAATGCACACAAACAAACACACAAATACTGCATCCAGGAGAAATGCATTGAACATATGCTTCATTATGGGATGTTCTCTGATAAATTACGTTGGTCTTGCAGTGCTTCCATTTTTCTCATAAATAAAAAATATTTAAAAATGTACAATACAGTAACTATTTGCTGGTGTTTGTCCACTGGCACAGGTCTGTATTCTACGACATTAGTTACAAAGGAACTTTCTGGAACACATTTAGGACTGCTCCTTGCTTCCAGCCTACGCATTGTTTTCAGCCATGTCGTATGCACTGGCCATAACCCGGAGTCCTTGTCTTCAAAAACCAATAGAAACCTTCCAGGCGCAGTTAGAGTCCAGTCTAGCTCCTCCCACTGTGCCACGATCAATCTTCCTCCTAGAAAAGTGCTCAAATAAAGAGAAGGCCGTGTTTCCGGCATTTCCATGTTGGGTCCCCCATGGTGATGGTGCATTGGTTGTTGGAGGTGCCAAGTTGTTACATGAGAAGCCTGTTAAACAAAAGCAAATTTAATTTACTCATTTGTAATGATCATTCAGTATAATAAAAAAATTATAATAATCAAGCAGTACTCTGAAAAGACATACGACAAGACAATTGTCACGTTTCATACCTTTTTCTTGGCTTCACTTCCCAGCCATCACGACATTTCACTAAAGTGATAGAGTCCCCCGGTGAAATGTGGGTTTTTTCAGGATCTTCGGCACAGAATGTAAACCTGGGACAACGTAAAAAAGAAATCTCAGTTATTATTTGTCAATTAAAAAATATAAAATGAAGGTTTTTTTTTTTTTTTTTAAACAGTGGTTACTTACTTTTTCTGAGTTTCCCCAGCTTTTACACGAATACGCCGGACTTCCAGCACAGGTTTGGGAGCTTTGGCGTTCCACGCCCAGATATTCTTCTTAAGGCTCTTCCAGACAGAGTTCCAGGATTCAGTATCTCCTTCCCAGCTCAGGCGGATCTTCAGCAGGTCACCAATATCCTTCTCAGTAAACACCAAGAAGGTGTTGGTCTGGTTCAGACCAATGATCTCATCATGGCTGCACAAAAGGGAAGAGATATTGGGTAAGTCAGGTGCCCAGCAAACTGAAGTTATAGCATCGTCTGCTCAAATCAACTTTTGAATTAATACAAAAAATACATATAAAAAGGTGCAGTGAATGACTTCAGCAGACAGAATCTGCCTGTCTAATGCCATGTCTTGCTCTTACATCAAAGGTTGTGACTTTAAAGACTTTAAGTAAGCATTTGCATCTATGGTACGGTGAAATGAAATGAAAGTTGAAAGTAGAAAAGACTATGTGCTTGGAAGTTTAAAAATGGAGGGAAGTTCAAGATCCAAATTTATAACGCGGCAGTGTATGTAATTATAAATATGAAAAGGAAGTGTGGCTTCCAGTTTGTGCATGCAAATAGACAGTGGCCAAACCAGTGCATGTCGGTTTAAGGTACCATCATGCAAGTTGAATAAAAGGCTTTTTTGCTTTACATTTTATACTTACACATCAACAAATATATTTGTTGTATCATTATGGGCTCCATACAACTTGACATGGAAAGTGGGATCGGCATTATCTGCCTGTTTTCTGTTGAACACGTGCATCTTCATCTGGTAGTGGTAGCCTTAAAGAAAACATAAAAACAGAGTTCATGTTTGATCCATTGTGTAACTGTGTACAGTAGTAGTTTACACCGGCATTATCAAATGTGTTAGATATGGAGGTAAAATAATGCAGTTGTTCTAGAGAAGACAGTGATCATCATAAAAATGTAAAAGAGAAAACCTGCAATACATTCACAAAGCATCTCATTGTGACTTACCTCCAAAGGGAGTGTCAGCATTTGTCTTCAGATACATTTTAACACTGCGCCTCTTGCGCAAGTTTCTGGTGTTGTAGCCGATGTTGTTGCAGCGATTTTTGCGGCAACTGAGGCAGATGCCCTTTTTGAAGCGATCAGGGCCGGTGCACTGGTAGGCAAAGCTCATGTGGTCCTTGCTCATCAAGGAGTCCACGAACAAGTGCACAGCACGCTCATGCTCGCACTTCATCACCTCCATGAAATCTTGAGAAATAGGAGAAGGCAGGTACATTAGGCTACAGTTAAAGAGTAAGACTATGTTGAATTTTATTTAAACAGATTAATAGAGACTAGAATATAGACTAAGAAAGTATCATTGACTCCTTTATGCAGATGGCAATTATATAAACCAAATAAACTAAGTCAATCACTAAGTCAAGTGAAGTCAATCCTGTTTTCTGCCGATGTGGTGTAACTGATAGCTCTTGTTGTGGACAGCTAGGGCTACAAACAAACAGCCATTTCTGAAGCACTTACTTCCAGCAACTGCCAGGACGTCACCCAGGGCACAGCCGGGCTGCACTTCTCCACCATTGGGGTAGATGTCAATGTCTCCAATTGCCCCCTGAATCCCAATGCTTACACCCAAAGCCTCACGAGTGTATGTGTGCAGAACGTCCACAAAGTCGGCATCATCAGAGGAGAGGCGCTTCTGTGCCTCAACACCCTCAAACATTGGTCCTGCTGGGTCTAGACCTATTAGGAATAAAAGCGACAAAAGGTCAGGACAACTGCATATCTGAGGAGTTTTAATTGAGTAATCACGTTTCACCTAACTTACCAGTGATTCTGCCGATGGAACCTCGTACGAATGTCCCTGCATAGCCAGCTACATGAGCGCCTAAACTGTAGCCAATCAGATGTACTTTATCCAGAGGCAGCTGCTGCTCATCCTGTTAAGATAAAAACATAACACTCACATCAGCAGCTGAACACCACAAACACTGAACAAATCCTGGATTAGAGCCAGTGATGATCAGTCGTGCCTGCAGCTGAGCAAGGCTCAGTTAACCCGGACAGAAAATACTGACAGTCCCCTCCATGCAACAGCGCCTCCACCATCTGTCTCAGTTTGCCCCCGTGAAATACTCTTTGTCAACGTTTACAACCACATGGCAGGGTGCCTGAATCTCTCTCTATTGCAATGTGTGAACCGGTCCAATTAAGTGACAGTGTGCTCTTTATGGAAGTTGTTGTCCTGGCCGCAAAAGTACTAAATTGACCCTGATCCACATTAGATAATATCAAGCATTATGTTCTATTAGCTGTAAAGACAAAGTGCCAGAGAGAACTTTAGCGACTGCCTTGGAGCAACTTGGGAGATCACAAGACATCCAAAATGAAGGGGAAATAATAATTTAATCAAACATACTGTCATTCTGACAAAGCATGCTGTGGTCTCTTAAAATCGCTCCAATGGTAAGACAGAAGGGGGGCAGATTGTATTGATTTATTGGTACTCGGCTGCTCTTTTGTCACGCAGCTGTACTGACTTTACAGCCTAGATAGATGAGATGACCCACTCCACCATAAGTAAAAAAACATAATAGAACCCCAATTTCATCATTCAGGTTAAGCACAACAAGGAGCATAATAGCATTTATAAAAGCAAACCAAGTGCGTTTTACACACATTGGCAATAAATAAATGACTGTACACACCTTAAGCCAGTTGAGCATGCTAGCAATGTGGAGGCCGACGTCATGGGTGTGATTGACTGCATCCGGGTAAAGCTGCTGAGCCAGGGATATCCAATCAACAACAACCACATTGGCTTCATTTTCCCGCTGCATCACAGCAGACACCAGCTTGTGCATCCAGCTTTCAAACATCCCACTCATCTGAAAAGAGAAAAAGAACAGGAGTCAGTCAGCAAGACTTCTTTATGACCTCTTGGACGCTCTGCACTCAGTTAGCTCACATTCACATGATAAATTCCAACAATCAAAGTGCTCTGGATACAGACCCAACACATAAATGCCCTTCATTCAGTAAGAAGAAAGGCTTGTCAAGAGAAACCCAGGTAGAGAAAGAGAGGGACTGATATAGCGACGATACACAATTATTTCAGCTCATACCGTCCAGCCATGGATGATGAAGATTGTCTTGGCTGTGGCGTTGAAGCCACACTCCTCCAGACGTTCCATCTTGCCAGTCTGCAGGTAGCAGCCTTCATGGTCAAAATCTAAACTCTTCCTCATGTTGTACTTGACGGAGCCATCAAGAACCTTGCTGTCAGTAGGCTGTTCATCTTTTCCACCTTCTTCACCTGAAAGAAAGTTACACAGGACTTTGAGATTAAATTGAGCATATGCTTAAAATTTGTTTTATTTCTCTTTCACTTTTCTGATTCCTGTTTCTTGTTAATAATTTTTAAAAAACAGTAACCTACTTAACAAATATATATTATTTTAAAACACAGCTCTGAATGCACTCAGCCAATCATGCCTCACACATACAGGAAGTGAAATGAGTCAACCAATCAACTGGCTGTTGCAGCCAACATCTGGTACTATAATGCCGGTAAAGTGTAAGTTGTACCCGAGACGCAGGCGCAGAGCCCAAATCTCACTGCCACCCTTCTTCTCTTCTCTCATTTCACACGCTTTTTCACACAGCTGCAGCCAGAGCTGGTTTAATTATATCTGCCTTTAACACAGTGTGCTCCCAGGCCTGAGGCTAAAACGGTACAATGAAAGCATTTGACAAATGCATGAAGCCGTTGAAAGCTCAGAGGATGCTGCAGTTTATCAACATTCTAATTAGCCTATAGACATGTCGGTCATTAAGGGGGTTTCAAACTGAAGAGTTATCATTTGGTCTCTTTGTGTTTGATAAAGGGGAAGCATTCATTCAAACCCGTCTGGATTAATCGTGCCTCTATAGCAGCAACGTCAAATCTGAATTTAAATAAACCCGACACCCTCTGGTAGTGGGCCAAACAGACCAAAGTGACTTCAGCTGGGTTGTAAAAACGCTGGTGAGCGGTGCTCGGTAAAACGCGGATTCAGCGGAACATCTTTCCAAATAGTTCCCACAGACGTGGCGTTGTGTGTCCTCCACTTGGAGCTTTGCGTCAAGACTCCTGCTGCTCCGAAAAAGGACACGTCGCAGTCTTTAAATCCATCCCCGCTTTTCTGGTTCGCTCTGCCCGCAACACTTGCTCGCTTTTGTAATATCGCCTAATAGCCAAGACATTTAGATAAATCAAGCGGGGGTTCCGGGGAGAATTTGAGGAAATGGGACGTTTATGCTATAATATCTTTTCATTCAAATGTTTAACAAAATCGACTGTTGGCCCTACTTTACATACACGATGTTAGATTATGACACTTCCCTCTGAAGCTGGAAAATAAATATATTATAGAAATGAATGAACAAAAGACACAAAGCCCATTTCTTACCTGTAGGAACAGCGTTTTCCCCAGTAGCCGAAGAGAAAAGCGTAAAAGCACACTGTAGGGAAATCCACAGTAAAAGGGCTTTATGATTCATTTCTCAGTCACAGACGAGTGTGGTGGAATTAAAATCTTCCTGGGAAAATACTAATATCTTTCTGTATTGCCGGTGGCTGCGCGGAGGGTAGGTAGGTGACTGAGTTTAGATCCAGTTGTGACAAAGAGCAACAGAGCCCGTGGTGCGTTTTGTTGCGCGCCTGTGTTACACCGCTCAAGAAATGTATAAACTTGCATCAAGTGTCTCATTAGAGTTTTAAATAGTTCCCCTTTCCAGTCATCTGATCATCGGCTGATCTATCGTGATTCTGATTGGTCAAGCCCCCATTTGTTTACGTTGAAGGCGTGGCAAGCTGAATGAATTCGTAGTAGGCTCCTCACGTTGAGTGTGCTTTAACCCTTGTGGGTGTGTACTGACGCAAGCTGCAATAAAACGTTTCCAGTAGCCGTGTAGGATGAAGGTCAGAGAGCTTATTTTGTTGCCTAACTGGATCCAAAATAATGTGTAAATAATCAATATACGTCACAAAGCTAATGAGACGCACTGACGTGAGGAGACACCAGTTTTATAAACACTGGCAATGTCGGTGTAATTTGTAGGAAACCGACAATCCCCCTCGTTAATGGGAACATTTAAAAGGCTGTGTGTGTGTGTGTGTGTGTGTGTGTGTGTGTGTGTGTGTGTGTGTGTGTGTGTGTGTGTGTGTGGCGCCCTCCCCCCTGAAAGCATCGCCCCCTGTGCCTGGCGCGCAGCCAAACCATCAGCTTAGCTCACCGACCAGTTTGAATTGATGAGAGGAAGAATGAACGCACTCACGCAAGGCTCTCCGCAACAATAACACCACTGTTTTGTGTACATACATCATTGGACAGTAGTCAGGAGGAAGTGTCACCTGCCATCCCAGCAGCCCCTGGTACCTGAAACAGTTTTTAGCATCTCTGATAACAATGTCCTGCTAATGGTGACAATGTGCAGTAGGTCAGTGGGCTTATTGACTTTATGAGGTGCAAGAGCCATAAGACATTAATCTGTTTAGTGATTGCATGGTACCTTAATCTATTACAGTAATATAAATAATAGGCCATTAGTGTATTGTGTTTTCTTTTTAACCAACAATGTACTTTAAATGTGAAATGCAACAAAAAAAAATCTAATGAATTATTCCGGCTTCACCATGACTTAGAAATGTTCCATTTTTTTTATATCAAACGTTTTCCGTAATTAAAATGTATTGTTCAAAGGAATGTGAGAGTGTGGTGTGATACACGAGAGTCCAAAATAACTTGTCCTATTTTTACCAATGTATTTATAGCCATACTGTATTATTGTGGAAACAAGGCAGATGGTGCATCTTGAGAGGTTACTAGAGTTCAAATAATCAGATGATGCAATGCAGCGTGTGAAGGCCCATTCTGCTCACTCATATAGGATGATTCATGCACGGACATCAGGAATCTCTGGAGGGCTGTAATCATTGCTGCAATGAAGGACATGGAGTGTATTCTGAATTTTGAAACAAAGGAAGGTCTTTGAAGAATATGATATACTGTACCTGTCCTCAAGCACACAATGGGGCTTAAAATATCAAACATCTTAGAGTACTAAATAACACTATGTCCTACGACTGATGAACCAATCGTTTTTTATGTTTCTAGAAGGATTCGATCTGGTTTATGACAAAAAATACTGAAATACAAGTTGAATTGACATCCCATCCTCATGTTATCTTGGGACTTGCCATTTCTACACTGTAGCTATTGTGCATATGGCATTAAAGCCTTTGAAGTTATCTGTTCTTAATTTAAAAGTTAGCTTAACAACAATTCTGTAGTTCTTCCAAAATCTAAAAAGCAGAACTCAACTCAACCACTTCCCAGAATAAGTCTGTTTGACCAAAACGAATACAGACGTTGGCCTTCATAGTTGTTAGAAAGCAAATGTAGCATTTCTTGTTGAGGAATAGTTTGTCTTTCCATCCACACACACCTCAGCCAGCTGCTTGCTCTGACTGCCAATTTGATTCTGCACTTTGCTGACCTATTCTGATTTTTGCCTTCACAGTCTGCCTGGCAAGACCTAACAATGAGGCACTGTTAAATACTAAAACGATCACCTACGCAGGCTCTGAGGGAATAGCAGAAGGAGTGTAATTTAAACATATTTATCTAATGTACCATTGTACTCATGTATTTAGTTACTCTGCTATTGTCCAAATAACTTCAGATACGAGCCACGACGTGTGAACAAAGCTTGAGTTTCAAAGGTCTATTTATTCTTTATGTTACTTACATGCCATTCAGGGATTAAAAGTATTTAAAAACTTTATTTTAAATACAATTTAAAATGGATTTGATTGTAAACAGTACTGTTTTCCTCTGTAGGTTAATTAAAAGAAATTGCAAGGTTTATTTGTAAGTGAGAATTCTCAAAATGTCTAGAGTCAATACGTTTCACAAGGAAACAGGGAAACAAATCTAAGGGTGTGGGTTAAGAAAGATGGAGAAGGAACTTTCTATTCTATCTGTCAACATTGAGTACATTTACTCAAGTATTCCACTTAAAGGGTAAGTTTGAGAAACCGGCTCGAGATACACTTAACTCTTAACATCCTGAGAGCAATGAATATCTTAAAGAGCAACTTCCAGGTTAAAGACACCTGTGAATAAATGTGTAGGAAAATGATGAATACACTAGATTTTCAAAAAAATATACAGAAATATACACTACAGTGACATCTGGCGTCGTTTTTGTAAGAAATGTTCACTTCCGCATAAAAAAGCCTCGGCACGTGACCTCCCGCGTGTGACGTAACACGGGGGACACAAGGGGGAGAGCAGCCGGTGTAACGTATTAATAAACATGGATCCCAATGCTAGTTTCGACACAGAAGAAGTTGAACATGAATATTCGAATGCATATGACGGAACACAACCTTATAATTATGAGCCTGCTAGGCGTCCAAGAGACCAGGAGCAGCCAAGGAATAGAAGAAATAACGGCCATCGGAGAGAAATTGAGTTATGGTGTGAGGAGAACCAGTGGAGAACTGGGCAGCTATCTTGGTGAGTGACCGGCGTTAGCTACAGAATGTTAGCTAACGTCACATCACAACATTGTGAAGTTAGCTATCATATATCAGGCTATAACTAAAGTAGTATTGATAATATAGTAACGTTACTGGCAGGACTGTTGATACTGAT